>NC_133617.1:667070824-667370824 GCF_048593235.1 Sminthopsis crassicaudata
AGAGCCCAAGTCCTTGAAGCTTTCAGTGTGGATGAATCTGGAGAGGGGAAGCCCTGGCTGACATGTATGGGACACCCTCTTGAGGCACGTGGTGCCTTTTATTTTTCTTTTCTTTTTTTTTTTTCTGATCCAATTGGGGTTAAGTGACTTGCCTAAAGTCACGCAGCTAGGAAGTATTAAATATCTGAAGTTAGATTTTAACTCAGGTCCTCATGAATTCAGGGCCGGTGCTCTATCCACTGTGCCATCTAGCTGCCACATGTGGTGACTTTTTATAAGAGAGCTGCAATGGTGGCAGGATGCCTCTCCGCCTCCCCACCCCACCCCACATAGGAAAACTGGTCATTGGAGAGGAATTGTCAGATCTGCCTCAAAAATGTAAAAGGATGATCAGAGCACTGAGGGAGCCAAGGATATCAGGTCTGTGGAGACAAAGAGGGAGAGACTGCTGGGGCTTGCCCCCATGTGGGGAGACGTCAAGGGCTAAGGGGGACACAGAAATAGGGAGCAGAGTATTCTCAGGAAGGAGCCAAGTGCCTCGGGTCAACAAAAATGCACAACATTTTCCATGGGGACATCCCTTTATTTTTTCAATTTTAAAAGTTAGGAATGCAAAGGATTACACACTGTGAACAGTGAGAGACCTCAAGGATCATTTAAGAAGCCTCTCATTTTGGAGAGAAGAATACTGAGGTTAAGGAACAGGAACTGACTAAATCAGGGTCCCAAGAGCAGTAAGGTAAAAGTAGCCAGCAGAGGACCAGACCTCTCAGGGGTGGGGGCGGGGCCAGGGGCCGGGGGCAGTGCTACTCGATTGGAACTTTCAAGAAATCAAAGGAGGGAAAGGACTCATGCATATAAAAATATAGTAGTTCTTTTGGACATGGCAAAGAACCGGAATTTGAGCAAGCGCCTATCCATTGGCTGAAATGGGATGGAAATACTAGGGATGTCAAAAATGATGGAAGACAATGGTTTCAGAGAAACGTTGGCCACATATTTGTGGATTGATGTAATGAGCAGAAAACCAGGCCAAGAATTTATAAAATCATAAATATCAAGACAAATCCACTTTGAGATTCTTAGGCATCTGATTACAGTAAACAATGACAATTTCTAGAAGACTTCCAATGAAACCTGCCATCCATTTCCTGATAGGGAGGTGATTGACTTGGCAAATTGAATTCTTTCTTTCCCTTTCGCTTCTCTACACTTGTTCATAACATTTTATTTTCTCCTGCTTTCTCAATGAATGGTGGGAGGGGAGGGAGGAAAGGAATAAAAAACAAAACAAAACGATGTTGTCTGAAAAAAATTATTTTGATTAAAAAAGAAGGCCAGTATAGATCAGTGAGGTAACTGTACTGGAGGCTTCTTGCCCAGCTGACATGGACCCATTACCAACAGTGTCTTGAGTGTCTTGTCATCCAACCATCTCTGAAAATGACCTCCTATCCCATATCCTCTGATCTTGTTCCCCATAAGATGAATTATCTTATCAACAGCTTCGTCAAAAATGCAAAGACTCGGTACTTTGAAAAGTAAAATTCCTGTATTGTCAAACTTTACATAAACGGGGACCATAGGGAACAGTACATAGTAGTTAATTTGAGAGAGGAGGCAAAGGAGGTGGCCCCTCAACCCCACCCTCACGCCCACCCCAAGGAGAAGTGACTTATGCAAGGTGGCAGAGCTGGCAAGGGAGAGAGCCAGCAAGAAATTACTCCGTTCCTTGGTACAGGTAATTGAGGAAGTTAGGGCGTCGTGCAGGTTCCGAGGCATGTCTTCGCCTGACTGTTGGGGGGGATGTGGCTAAATCTTCCAGAGAAAGGGAGACAGCTCTGTTGAGTCGGATCACTGGGGTGCAGGTTTTCTTCTTCGCCTTGGGTTTGCTTGGCAAGGGAAGCAGAAGCTGGCCTATGCTCCAACTGAGCTCTTCATCAGCTGCTGTCCGTGGTCCTGTCTCCCAGGGCCTAAACCATTGTACAAGTTCAGCCTGTTCTGGCCCTGGAGGAACATAGTTCCACATGGACACTCCGAATCTTTGGTGGGTGTCTATCTTCCTATACAGAGGTTCTTGGACCACCTGGAAAGGAGAGGAGAGAGGTACACTAGTGTCTTTTCTCTGAAGGCTAGGGCTTCTTTCTGGTTGGAGCAAGTACCACCTTTGTCCAGGCCAAGTGACACCTGAAGTTCCTTGATGACCAAAGGCTTCCCCTGTCCCTCCCAAGTTAAGACACAGGAGATTCCTGTCTATACCTCTGGGATGGGGTCACCTGTAGGCAAGGTGACAGGCCCCTCCTCCCTCCATACCCCATAGGAACTTACTGAAGAAAGCATCAGAGCAGAGAGGCTGGTAGGGAAAATAGGTTCTGACAGGACGGGTTGGCTTTGGGCTGGGACTTCTCCTCATGGAAGAATAGGACTGGAGAGGTAAATAGGGCTGGGATAGGATATACTTACTTGGACAGGGGAGGGCCCCTGCGTGCTGCTGCTGGGCCAGGAAGCTCCTGCTGGGGTTTCTTGGGAGAATGTGCACATTTCTTGATGGCGGAGCTGAAAGGGGACACGGCCTGTGGATGATGAGAAGGCAGAGAGAGAAGAGACTAGTTAAGGAGGAAAAGTTGTTTTTTAAGCACAAGAAGAGTCCTAGCAAAGTCACCAGACTGAACTCTGTGAATATCTTCTCCAAGGGCAGGGTTTCTGTCTTAGCTGAATGAAGGAGGTTTTTGAGAGCCCATCTCCCAGCGCTAGCTCCTTGGATTTGTACATGGTGTAGACCCTTAGTAGAAACTTGATATTTTGGTCTTACTCCTATGTGAGTTGGTGGGATTCAGGCTGTCTCTCAGTCTTTATCAGCTTATTCAGGGACACAGATACTTAAGATCCTTTCCAGCCAAACTTCAAATCTAGGCACTTTAGGGCTCAGTATCTTTGAAGCTTTCAGCAAAGATTTGGGAGGTTTGAGAGTATTAGAAGGCTAGACAAATAAGCAACTGCTGCATAAACGAGGACAACTCCCGTTGCTAGCCCCTGGGATGGGGTCTTGAAGTGCAGATGTATCCAGGTTGGGGCAAGTGGGGCTCAGGGTGGGCTTCTTGGGAGAGCAGTGGTTATAGCTTACCTGAGGGAAGGTGGGAGGGCTGAAAAGGAGAAGCTGACTGGGAAGAATAAGCTTCCATCCCTGGCTCTTTCTGAGAGTTCAAGCTTCTGGGTTCCTCCTTGGATTGCAGTTTAGCTGAGAAAGAAGGAAGACAAAAAGAGGTAAGTGGATTGAAGGTTGTTCAGAGAAGGCCTTGACTTTGCTACCTTTGCTGTCTCCAGATCCGGATCATGAGAGTGTCACAGAAGTTTCCGGGATTAAAAGTTGATAGTTGAAACTGGCAAAGGAGGGATCTTGAGACCTTCAAGTTCCGAATACAAGGCTATTTCCATTATATCCGGTTTCTCTCCCCTCCCTCCCACTGTATGAACTTGGGGCTCAAGCGAGCTCCCTATACCTAGATTCACCTCTGCCCCCTAGTTTCTAGTTTTTCCCCTGCTCAAGTCAACAACCTTCTTCCCTTCATAAGAGTTGCCATTGTCCTGACCCTTTAACTTACTTGTGGGACAAAAGCGTTGATGAAGAGTGGGATCTTCAAACTTCAAGGTTGTGAGTGCTAGGCTGGTCCGGTATCTTCCTGATTTCAGAGATCTCCAAGTGCTTTCTCCTTCAGAGCTCCAGTCTGAGGGCTTTCTGAGATCCTTGGTGGGGCCTTGGGCTTTTAAACTTTGGCAAACTGAGATCAGGGGGTGGAGGCTTGGTCTTCTGTTAGAGCCCAGCCTGTGAGCAGTCACTAACTCCTGAGTTGTCACTTAGGAGGTGCTAACTGCTTCATAACCCAAGTGAATGCAGGGTCTGATATAGACCTCTCAGGCACTGAGTTCTCACCTGTCTAGCTCCATTCTTCCCTTAAGTGGCTTGGCTAGAAAGAACCTGTGAATACTTCTCACTGAGTTCTCACTTGGCAGTCCCAGTTCCTAACCAGGGTTACTTGAATGAGTGAGAATCTGTCACCCAGAAAGTTTTTGTTTTCGGGGGGTGGGGGAAACCAAAGATTTTTGCTTGGAAGGTCACTGGAGAAGAACATGTTTTGGATGACAGCTAGGGAAGAGCAGGATGTTTGATCAACATCCAAGACTGGGGGTTTGCAGGGCTGAAGAAGAGGTCCAGAAAAGCCCCGGGTCCCCTTTTTTTTCCCCACCTGAGAGATTCCCGAATTCTGGTAGGGAGATGAGGCTTCTGCTTGAAGCACAACACAGAGCCGATTGGGACAGAGGTTTAAGAGAGGTACACGCAGGGCTGGAGGGCTTGAGGTCTGCAGTGACTGCTTCCCAGAAGGAACTTGGGGCTGGACAGTGAAATGTCGGTAGGATTTTCACAATCGGAAACGGAGGACATAGCCACCCGAGAGTGGTCTGTCTGTAGGTCCAGGGCAGACTGTGTAGACTGGATTCCAAGGAGGCAAGCTGTCTAAGAAGGAAAGTCTTTGTAGAGGGATTAAGATCCTGAAGTGAGGAGCCATTAGGAGATGGAGGAGGAGGATATAGACTGGAGACTGACCAAGGCTGGATGTTGGAGGTGAGAGAGCCCAAGTCCTTGAAGCTTTCAGTGTGGATGAATCTGGAGAGGGGGAGCCCTGGCTGACATGTATGGAACACCCTCTTGAGGCACGTGGTGCCTTTTTTTTTTTCTGATGCAATTGGGGTTAAGTGACTTGCCTAAAGTCACACAGCTAGGAAGTATTAAATATCTGAAGTTAGATTTGAACTCAGGTCCTCATGAATTCAGGGCCGGTGCTCTATCCACTGTGCCATCTAGCTGCCACATGTGGTGACTTTTTATAAGAGAGCTGCAATGGTGGCAGGATGCCTCTCCGCCTCCCCACCCCACCCCACATAGGAAAACTGGTCATTGGAGAGGAATTGTCAGATCTGCCTCAAAAATGTAAAAGGATGATCAGAGCACTGAGGGAGCCAAGGATATCAGGTCTGTGGAGACAAAGAGGGAGAGACTGCTGGGGCTTGCCCCATGTGGGGAGACGTCAAGGGCTAAGGGGGACACAGAAATAGGGAGCAGAGTATTCTCAGGAAGGAGCCAAGTGCCTCGGGTCAACAAAAATGCACAACATTTTCCATGGGGACATCCCTTTATTTTTCAATTTTAAAAGTTAGGAATGCAAAGGATTACACACTGTGAACAGTGAGAGACCTCAAGGATCATTTAAGAAGCCTCTCATTTTGGAGAGAAGAATACTGAGGTTAAGGAACAGGAACTGACTAAATCAGGGTCCCAAGAGCAGTAAGGTAAAAGTAGCCAGCAGAGGACCAGACCTCTCAGGGGTGGGGGCGGGGCCAGGGGCCGGGGGCAGTGCTACTCGATTGGAACTTTCAAGAAATCAAAGGAGGGAAAGGACTCATGCATATAAAAATATAGTAGTTCTTTTGGACATGGCAAAGAACCGGAATTTGAGCAAGCGCCTATCCATTGGCTGAAATGGGATGGAAATACTAGGGATGTCAAAAATGATGGAAGACAATGGTTTCAGAGAAACGTTGGCCACATATTTGTGGATTGATGTAATGAGCAGAAAACCAGGCCAAGAATTTATAAAATCATAAATATCAAGACAAATCCACTTTGAGATTCTTAGGCATCTGATTACAGTAAACAATGACAATTTCTAGAAGACTTCCAATGAAACCTGCCATCCATTTCCTGATAGGGAGGTGATTGACTTGGCAAATTGAATTCTTTCTTTCCCTTTCGCTTCTCTACACTTGTTCATAACATTTTATTTTCTCCTGCTTTCTCAATGAATGGTGGGAGGGGAGGGAGGAAAGGAATAAAAAACAAAACAAAACGATGTTGTCTGAAAAAAATTATTTTGATTAAAAAAGAAGGCCAGTATAGATCAGTGAGGTAACTGTACTGGAGGCTTCTTGCCCAGCTGACATGGACCCATTACCAACAGTGTCTTGAGTGTCTTGTCATCCAACCATCTCTGAAAATGACCTCCTATCCCATATCCTCTGATCTTGTTCCCCATAAGATGAATTATCTTATCAACAGCTTCGTCAAAAATGCAAAGACTCGGTACTTTAAAAAGTAAAATTCCTGTATTGTCAAACTTTACATAAACGGGGACCATAGGGAACAGTACATAGTAGTTAATTTGAGAGAGGAGGCAAAGGAGGTGGCCCCTCAACCCCACCCTCACGCCCACCCCAAGGAGAAGTGACTTATGCAAGGTGGTAGAGCTGGCAAGGGAGAGAGCCAGCAAGAAATTACTCCGTTCCTTGGTACAGGTAATTGAGGAAGTTAGGGCGTCGTGCAGGTTCCGAGGCATGTCTTCGCCTGACTGTTGGGGGGGATGTGGCTAAATCTTCCAGAGAAAGGGAGACAGCTCTGTTGAGTCGGATCACTGGGGTGCAGGTTTTCTTCTTCGCCTTGGGTTTGCTTGGCAAGGGAAGCAGAAGCTGGCCTATGCTCCAACTGAGCTCTTCATCAGCTGCTGTCCGTGGTCCTGTCTCCCAGGGCCTAAACCATTGTACAAGTTCAGCCTGTTCTGGCCCTGGAGGAACATAGTTCCACATGGACACTCCGAATCTTTGGTGGGTGTCTATCTTCCTATACAGAGGTTCTTGGACCACCTGGAAAGGAGAGGAGAGAGGTACACTAGTGTCTTTTCTCTGAAGGCTAGGGCTTCTTTCTGGTTGGAGCAAGTACCACCTTTGTCCAGGCCAAGTGACACCTGAAGTTCCTTGATGACCAAAGGCTTCCCCTGTCCCTCCCAAGTTAAGACACAGGAGATTCCTGTCTATACCTCTGGGATGGGGTCACCTGTAGGCAAGGTGACAGGCCCCTCCTCCCTCCATACCCCATAGGAACTTACTGAAGAAAGCATCAGAGCAGAGAGGCTGGTAGGGAAAATAGGTTCTGACAGGACGGGTTGGCTTTGGGCTGGGACTTCTCCTCATGGAAGAATAGGACTGGAGAGGTAAATAGGGCTGGGATAGGATATACTTACTTGGACAGGGGAGGGCCCCTGCGTGCTGCTGCTGGGCCAGGAAGCTCCTGCTGGGGTTTCTTGGGAGAATGTGCACATTTCTTGATGGCGGAGCCGAAAGGGGACATGGCCTGTGGATGATGAGAAGGCAGAGAGAGAAGAGACTAGTTAAGGAGGAAAAGTTGTTTTTTAAGCACAAGAAGAGTCCTAGCAAAGTCACCAGACTGAACTCTGTGAATATCTTCTCCAAGGGCAGGGTTTCTGTCTTAGCTGAATGAAGGAGGTTTTTGAGAGCCCATCTCCCAGCGCTAGCTCCTTGGATTTGTACATGGTGTAGACCCTTAGTAGAAACTTGATATTTTGGTCTTACTCCTATGTGAGTTGGTGGGATTCAGGCTGTCTCTCAGTCTTTATCAGCTTATTCAGGGACACAGATACTTAAGATCCTTTCCAGCCAAACTTCAAATCTAGGCACTTTAGGGCTCAGTATCTTTGAAGCTTTCAGCAAAGATTTGGGAGGTTTGAGAGTATTAGAAGGCTAGACAAATAAGCAACTGCTGCATAAACGAGGACAACTCTCGTTGCTAGCCCCTGGGATGGGGTCTTGAAGTGCAGATGTATCCAGGTTGGGGCAAGTGGGGCTCAGGGTGGGCTTCTTGGGAGAGCAGTGGTTATAGCTTACCTGAGGGAAGGTGGGAGGGCTGAAAAGGAGAAGCTGACTGGGAAGAATAAGCTTCCATCCCTGGCTCTTTCTGAGAGTTCAAGCTTCTGGGTTCCTCCTTGGATTGCAGTTTAGCTGAGAAAGAAGGAAGACAAAAAGAGGTAAGTGGATTGAAGGTTGTTCAGAGAAGGCCTTGACTTTGCTACCTTTGCTGTCTCCAGATCCGGATCATGAGAGTGTCACAGAAGTTTCCGGGATTAAAAGTTGATAGTTGAAACTGGCAAAGGAGGGATCTTGAGACCTTCAAGTTCCGAATACAAGGCTATTTCCATTATATCCGGTTTCTCTCCCCTCCCTCCCACTGTATGAACTTGGGGCTCAAGCGAGCTCCCTATACCTAGATTCACCTCTGCCCCCTAGTTTCTAGTTTTTCTCCTGCTCAAGTCAACAACCTTCTTCCCTTCATAAGAGTTGCCATTGTCCTGACCCTTTAACTTACTTGTGGGACAAAAGCGTTGATGAAGAGTGGGATCTTCAAACTTCAAGGTTGTGAGTGCTAGGCTGGTCCGGTATCTTCCTGATTTCAGAGATCTCCAAGTGCTTTCTCCTTCAGAGCTCCAGTCTGAGGGCTTTCTGAGATCCTTGGTGGGGCCTTGGGCTTTTAAACTTTGGCAAACTGAGATCAGGGGGTGGAGGCTTGGTCTTCTGTTAGAGCCCAGCCTGTGAGCAGTCACTAACTCCTGAGTTGTCACTTAGGAGGTGCTAACTGCTTCATAACCCAAGTGAATGCAGGGTCTGATATAGACCTCTCAGGCACTGAGTTCTCACCTGTCTAGCTCCATTCTTCCCTTAAGTGGCTTGGCTAGAAAGAACCTGTGAATACTTCTCACTGAGTTCTCACTTGGCAGTCCCAGTTCCTAACCAGGGTTACTTGAATGAGTGAGAATCTGTCACCCAGAAAGTTTTTGTTTTCGGGGGGTGGGGGAAACCAAAGATTTTTGCTTGGAAGGTCACTGGAGAAGAACATGTTTTGGATGACAGCTAGGGAAGAGCAGGATGTTTGATCAACATCCAAGACTGGGGGTTTGCAGGGCTGAAGAAGAGGTCCAGAAAAGCCCCGGGTCCCCTTTTTTTTCCCCACCTGAGAGATTCCCGAATTCTGGTAGGGAGATGAGGCTTCTGCTTGAAGCACAACACAGAGCCGATTGGGACAGAGGTTTAAGAGAGGTACACGCAGGGCTGGAGGGCTTGAGGTCTGCAGTGACTGCTTCCCAGAAGGAACTTGGGGCTGGACAGTGAAATGTCGGTAGGATTTTCACAATCGGAAACGGAGGACATAGCCACCCGAGAGTGGTCTGTCTGTAGGTCCAGGGCAGACTGTGTAGACTGGATTCCAAGGAGGCAAGCTGTCTAAGAAGGAAAGTCTTTGTAGAGGGATTAAGATCCTGAAGTGAGGAGCCATTAGGAGATGGAGGAGGAGGATATAGACTGGAGACTGACCAAGGCTGGATGTTGGAGGTGAGAGAGCCCAAGTCCTTGAAGCTTTCAGTGTGGATGAATCTGGAGAGGGGGAGCCCTGGCTGACATGTATGGGACACCCTCTTGAGGCACGTGGTGCCTTTTTTTTTTTCTGATGCAATTGGGGTTAAGTGACTTGCCTAAAGTCACACAGCTAGGAAGTATTAAATATCTGAAGTTAGATTTGAACTCAGGTCCTCATGAATTCAGGGCCGGTGCTCTATCCACTGTGCCATCTAGCTGCCACATGTGGTGACTTTTTATAAGAGAGCTGCAATGGTGGCAGGATGCCTCTCCGCCTCCCCACCCCACCCCACATAGGAAAACTGGTCATTGGAGAGGAATTGTCAGATCTGCCTCAAAAATGTAAAAGGATGATCAGAGCACTGAGGGAGCCAAGGATATCAGGTCTGTGGAGACAAAGAGGGAGAGACTGCTGGGGCTTGCCCCATGTGGGGAGACGTCAAGGGCTAAGGGGGACACAGAAATAGGGAGCAGAGTATTCTCAGGAAGGAGCCAAGTGCCTCGGGTCAACAAAAATGCACAACATTTTCCATGGGGACATCCCTTTATTTTTCAATTTTAAAAGTTAGGAATGCAAAGGATTACACACTGTGAACAGTGAGAGACCTCAAGGATCATTTAAGAAGCCTCTCATTTTGGAGAGAAGAATACTGAGGTTAAGGAACAGGAACTGACTAAATCAGGGTCCCAAGAGCAGTAAGGTAAAAGTAGCCAGCAGAGGACCAGACCTCTCAGGGGTGGGGGCGGGGCCAGGGGCCGGGGGCAGTGCTACTCGATTGGAACTTTCAAGAAATCAAAGGAGGGAAAGGACTCATGCATATAAAAATATAGTAGTTCTTTTGGACATGGCAAAGAACCGGAATTTGAGCAAGCGCCTATCCATTGGCTGAAATGGGATGGAAATACTAGGGATGTCAAAAATGATGGAAGACAATGGTTTCAGAGAAACGTTGGCCACATATTTGTGGATTGATGTAATGAGCAGAAAACCAGGCCAAGAATTTATAAAATCATAAATATCAAGACAAATCCACTTTGAGATTCTTAGGCATCTGATTACAGTAAACAATGACAATTTCTAGAAGACTTCCAATGAAACCTGCCATCCATTTCCTGATAGGGAGGTGATTGACTTGGCAAATTGAATTCTTTCTTTCCCTTTCACTTCTCTACACTTGTCCATAACATTTTATTTTCTCCTGCTTTCTCAATGAATGGTGGGAGGGGAGGGAGGAAAGGAATAAAAAACAAAACAAAACGATGTTGTCTGAAAAAAATTATTTTGATTAAAAAAGAAGGCCAGTATAGATCAGTGAGGTAACTGTACTGGAGGCTTCTTGCCCAGCTGACATGGACCCATTACCAACAGTGTCTTGAGTGTCTTGTCATCCAACCATCTCTGAAAATGACCTCCTATCCCATATCCTCTGATCTTGTTCCCCATAAGATGAATTATCTTATCAACAGCTTCGTCAAAAATGCAAAGTCTCGGTACTTTAAAAAGTAAAATTCCTGTATTGTCAAACTTTACATAAACGGGGACCATAGGGAACAGTACATAGTAGTTAATTTGAGAGAGGAGGCAAAGGAGGTGGCCCCTCAACCCCACCCTCACGCCCACCCCAAGGAGAAGTGACTTATGCAAGGTGGCAGAGCTGGCAAGGGAGAGAGCCAGCAAGAAATTACTCCGTTCCTTGGTACAGGTAATTGAGGAAGTTAGGGCGTCGTGCAGGTTCCGAGGCATGTCTTCGCCTGACTGTTGGGGGGGATGTGGCTAAATCTTCCAGAGAAAGGGAGACAGCTCTGTTGAGTCGGATCACTGGGGTGCAGGTTTTCTTCTTCGCCTTGGGTTTGCTTGGCAAGGGAAGCAGAAGCTGGCCTATGCTCCAACTGAGCTCTTCATCAGCTGCTGTCCGTGGTCCTGTCTCCCAGGGCCTAAACCATTGTACAAGTTCAGCCTGTTCTGGCCCTGGAGGAACATAGTTCCACATGGACACTCCGAATCTTTGGTGGGTGTCTATCTTCCTATACAGAGGTTCTTGGACCACCTGGAAAGGAGAGGAGAGAGGTACACTAGTGTCTTTTCTCTGAAGGCTAGGGCTTCTTTCTGGTTGGAGCAAGTACCACCTTTGTCCAGGCCAAGTGACACCTGAAGTTCCTTGATGACCAAAGGCTTCCCCTGTCCCTCCCAAGTTAAGACACAGGAGATTCCTGTCTATACCTCTGGGATGGGGTCACCTGTAGGCAAGGTGACAGGCCCCTCCTCCCTCCATACCCCATAGGAACTTACTGAAGAAAGCATCAGAGCAGAGAGGCTGGTAGGGAAAATAGGTTCTGACAGGACGGGTTGGCTTTGGGCTGGGACTTCTCCTCATGGAAGAATAGGACTGGAGAGGTAAATAGGGCTGGGATAGGATATACTTACTTGGACAGGGGAGGGCCCCTGCGTGCTGCTGCTGGGCCAGGAAGCTCCTGCTGGGGTTTCTTGGGAGAATGTGCACATTTCTTGATGGCGGAGCCGAAAGGGGACATGGCCTGTGGATGATGAGAAGGCAGAGAGAGAAGAGACTAGTTAAGGAGGAAAAGTTGTTTTTTAAGCACAAGAAGAGTCCTAGCAAAGTCACCAGACTGAACTCTGTGAATATCTTCTCCAAGGGCAGGGTTTCTGTCTTAGCTGAATGAAGGAGGTTTTTGAGAGCCCATCTCCCAGCGCTAGCTCCTTGGATTTGTACATGGTGTAGACCCTTAGTAGAAACTTGATATTTTGGTCTTACTCCTATGTGAGTTGGTGGGATTCAAGCTGTCTCTCAGTCTTTATCAGCTTATTCAGGGACACAGATACTTAAGATCCTTTCCAGCCAAACTTCAAATCTAGGCACTTTAGGGCTCAGTATCTTTGAAGCTTTCAGCAAAGATTTGGGAGGTTTGAGAGTATTAGAAGGCTAGACAAATAAGCAACTGCTGCATAAACGAGGACAACTCCCGTTGCTAGCCCCTGGGATGGGGTCTTGAAGTGCAGATGTATCCAGGTTGGGGCAAGTGGGGCTCAGGGTGGGCTTCTTGGGAGAGCAGTGGTTATAGCTTACCTGAGGGAAGGTGGGAGGGCTGAAAAGGAGAAGCTGACTGGGAAGAATAAGCTTCCATCCCTGGCTCTTTCTGAGAGTTCAAGCTTCTGGGTTCCTCCTTGGATTGCAGTTTAGCTGAGAAAGAAGGAAGACAAAAAGAGGTAAGTGGATTGAAGGTTGTTCAGAGAAGGCCTTGACTTTGCTACCTTTGCTGTCTCCAGATCCGGATCATGAGAGTGTCACAGAAGTTTCCGGGATTAAAAGTTGATAGTTGAAACTGGCAAAGGAGGGATCTTGAGACCTTCAAGTTCCGAATACAAGGCTATTTCCATTATATCCGGTTTCTCTCCCCTCCCTCCCACTGTATGAACTTGGGGCTCAAGCGAGCTCCCTATACCTAGATTCACCTCTGCCCCCTAGTTTCTAGTTTTTCCCCTGCTCAAGTCAACAACCTTCTTCCCTTCATAAGAGTTGCCATTGTCCTGACCCTTTAACTTACTTGTGGGACAAAAGCGTTGATGAAGAGTGGGATCTTCAAACTTCAAGGTTGTGAGTGCTAGGCTGGTCCGGTATCTTCCTGATTTCAGAGATCTCCAAGTGCTTTCTCCTTCAGAGCTCCAGTCTGAGGGCTTTCTGAGATCCTTGGTGGGGCCTTGGGCTTTTAAACTTTGGCAAACTGAGATCAGGGGGTGGAAGCTTGGTCTTCTGTTAGAGCCCAGCCTGTGAGCAGTCACTAACTCCTGAGTTGTCACTTAGGAGGTGCTAACTGCTTCATAACCCAAGTGAATGCAGGGTCTGATATAGACCTCTCAGGCACTGAGTTCTCACCTGTCTAGCTCCATTCTTCCCTTAAGTGGCTTGGCTAGAAAGAACCTGTGAATACTTCTCACTGAGTTCTCACTTGGCAGTCCCAGTTCCTAACCAGGGTTACTTGAATGAGTGAGAATCTGTCACCCAGAAAGTTTTTGTTTTCGCGGGGTTGGGGAAACCAAAGATTTTTGCTTGGAAGGTCACTGGAGAAGAACATGTTTTGGATGACAGCTAGGGAAGAGCAGGATGTTTGATCAACATCCAAGACTGGGGGTTTGCAGGGCTGAAGAAGAGGTCCAGAAAAGCCCCGGGTCCCCTTTTTTCCCCCACCTGAGAGATTCCCGAATTCTGGTAGGGAGATGAGGCTTCTGCTTGAAGCACAACACAGAGCCGATTGGGACAGAGGTTTAAGAGAGGTACACGCAGGGCTGGAGGGCTTGAGGTCTGCAGTGACTGCTTCCCAGAAGGAACTTGGGGCTGGACAGTGAAATGTCGGTAGGATTTTCACAATCGGAAACGGAGGACATAGCCACCCGAGAGTGGTCTGTCTGTAGGTCCAGGGCAGACTGTGTAGACTGGATTCCAAGGAGGCAAGCTGTCTAAGAAGGAAAGTCTTTGTAGAGGGATTAAGATCTTGAAGTGAGGAGCCATTAGGAGATGGAGGAGGAGGATATAGACTGGAGACTGACCAAGGCTGGATGTTGGAGGTGAGAGAGCCCAAGTCCTTGAAGCTTTCAGTGTGGATGAATCTGGAGAGGGGGAGCCCTGGCTGACATGTATGGGACACCCTCTTGAGGCACGTGGTGCCTTTTTTTTTTCTGATGCAATTGGGGTTAAGTGACTTGCCTAAAGTCACACAGCTAGGAAGTATTAAATATCTGAAGTTAGATTTGAACTCAGGTCCTCATGAATTCAGGGCCGGTGCTCTATCCACTGTGCCATCTAGCTGCCACATGTGGTGACTTTTTATAAGAGAGCTGCAATGGTGGCAGGATGCCTCTCCGCCTCCCTACCCCACCCCACATAGGAAAACTGGTCATTGGAGAGGAATTGTCAGATCTGCCTCAAAAATGTAAAAGGATGATCAGAGCACTGAGGGAGCCAAGGATATCAGGTCTGTGGAGACAAAGAGGGAGAGACTGCTGGGGCTTGCCCCATGTGGGGAGACGTCAAGGGCTAAGGGGGACACAGAAATAGGGAGCAGAGTATTCTCAGGAAGGAGCCAAGTGCCTCGGGTCAACAAAAATGCACAACATTTTCCATGGGGACATCCCTTTATTTTTCAATTTTAAAAGTTAGGAATGCAAAGGATTACACACTGTGAACAGTGAGAGACCTCAAGGATCATTTAAGAAGCCTCTCATTTTGGAGAGAAGAATACTGAGGTTAAGGAACAGGAACTGACTAAATCAGGGTCCCAAGAGCAGTAAGGTAAAAGTAGCCAGCAGAGGACCAGACCTCTCAGGGGTGGGGGCGGGGCCAGGGGCCGGGGGCAGTGCTACTCGATTGGAACTTTCAAGAAATCAAAGGAGGGAAAGGACTCATGCATATAAAAATATAGTAGTTCTTTTGGACATGGCAAAGAACCGGAATTTGAGCAAGCGCCTATCCATTGGCTGAAATGGGATGGAAATACTAGGGATGTCAAAAATGATGGAAGACAATGGTTTCAGAGAAACGTTGGCCACATATTTGTGGATTGATGTAATGAGCAGAAAACCAGGCCAAGAATTTATAAAATCATAAATATCAAGACAAATCCACTTTGAGATTCTTAGGCATCTGATTACAGTAAACAATGACAATTTCTAGAAGACTTCCAATGAAACCTGCCATCCATTTCCTGATAGGGAGGTGATTGACTTGGCAAATTGAATTCTTTCTTTCCCTTTCGCTTCTCTACACTTGTTCATAACATTTTATTTTCTCCTGCTTTCTCAATGAATGGTGGGAGGGGAGGGAGGAAAGGAATAAAAAACAAAACAAAACGATGTTGTCTGAAAAAAATTATTTTGATTAAAAAAGAAGGCCAGTATAGATCAGTGAGGTAACTGTACTGGAGGCTTCTTGCCCAGCTGACATGGACCCATTACCAACAGTGTCTTGAGTGTCTTGTCATCCAACCATCTCTGAAAATGACCTCCTATCCCATATCCTCTGATCTTGTTCCCCATAAGATGAATTATCTTATCAACAGCTTCGTCAAAAATGCAAAGACTCGGTACTTTAAAAAGTAAAATTTCCATAGGGAACAGTACATAGTAGTTAATTTGAGAGAGGAGGCAAAGGAGGTGGCCCCTCAACCCCACCCTCACGCCCACCCCAAGGAGAAGTGACTTATGCAAGGTGGCAGAGCTGGCAAGGGAGAGAGCCAGCAAGAAATTACTCCGTTCCTTGGTACAGGTAATTGAGGAAGTTAGGGCGTCGTGCAGGTTCCGAGGCATGTCTTCGCCTGACTGTTGGGGGGGATGTGGCTAAATCTTCCAGAGAAAGGGAGACAGCTCTGTTGAGTCGGATCACTGGGGTGCAGGTTTTCTTCTTCGCCTTGGGTTTGCTTGGCAAGGGAAGCAGAAGCTGGCCTATGCTCCAACTGAGCTCTTCATCAGCTGCTGTCCATGGTCCTGTCTCCCAGGGCCTAAACCATTGTACAAGTTCAGCCTGTTCTGGCCCTGGAGGAACATAGTTCCACATGGACACTCCGAATCTTTGGTGGGTGTCTATCTTCCTATACAGAGGTTCTTGGACCACCTGGAAAGGAGAGGAGAGAGGTACACTAGTGTCTTTTCTCTGAAGGCTAGGGCTTCTTTCTGGTTGGAGCAAGTACCACCTTTGTCCAGGCCAAGTGACACCTGAAGTTCCTTGATGACCAAAGGCTTCCCCTGTCCCTCCCAAGTTAAGACACAGGAGATTCCTGTCTATACCTCTGGGATGGGGTCACCTGTAGGCAAGGTGACAGGCCCCTCCTCCCTCCATACCCCATAGGAACTTACTGAAGAAAGCATCAGAGCAGAGAGGCTGGTAGGGAAAATAGGTTCTGACAGGACGGGTTGGCTTTGGGCTGGGACTTCTCCTCATGGAAGAATAGGACTGGAGAGGTAAATAGGGCTGGGATAGGATATACTTACTTGGACAGGGGAGGGCCCCTGCGTGCTGCTGCTGGGCCAGGAAGCTCCTGCTGGGGTTTCTTGGGAGAATGTGCACATTTCTTGATGGCGGAGCCGAAAGGGGACATGGCCTGTGGATGATGAGAAGGCAGAGAGAGAAGAGACTAGTTAAGGAGGAAAAGTTGTTTTTTAAGCACAAGAAGAGTCCTAGCAAAGTCACCAGACTGAACTCTGTGAATATCTTCTCCAAGGGCAGGGTTTCTGTCTTAGCTGAATGAAGGAGGTTTTTGAGAGCCCATCTCCCAGCGCTAGCTCCTTGGATTTGTACATGGTGTAGACCCTTAGTAGAAACTTGATATTTTGGTCTTACTCCTATGTGAGTTGGTGGGATTCAGGCTGTCTCTCAGTCTTTATCAGCTTATTCAGGGACACAGATACTTAAGATCCTTTCCAGCCAAACTTCAAATCTAGGCACTTTAGGGCTCAGTATCTTTGAAGCTTTCAGCAAAGATTTGGGAGGTTTGAGAGTATTAGAAGGCTAGACAAATAAGCAACTGCTGCATAAACGAGGACAACTCCCGTTGCTAGCCCCTGGGATGGGGTCTTGAAGTGCAGATGTATCCAGGTTGGGGCAAGTGGGGCTCAGGGTGGGCTTCTTGGGAGAGCAGTGGTTATAGCTTACCTGAGGGAAGGTGGGAGGGCTGAAAAGGAGAAGCTGACTGGGAAGAATAAGCTTCCATCCCTGGCTCTTTCTGAGAGTTCAAGCTTCTGGGTTCCTCCTTGGATTGCAGTTTAGCTGAGAAAGAAGGAAGACAAAAAGAGGTAAGTGGATTGAAGGTTGTTCAGAGAAGGCCTTGTCTTTGCTACCTTTGCTGTCTCCAGATCCGGATCATGAGAGTGTCACAGAAGTTTCCGGGATTAAAAGTTGATAGTTGAAACTGGCAAAGGAGGGATCTTGAGACCTTCAAGTTCCGAATACAAGGCTATTTCCATTATATCCGGTTTCTCTCCCCTCCCTCCCACTGTATGAACTTGGGGCTCAAGCGAGCTCCCTATACCTAGATTCACTTCTGCCCCCTAGTTTCTAGTTTTTCTCCTGCTCAAGTCAACAACCTTCTTCCCTTCATAAGAGTTGCCATTGTCCTGACCCTTTAACTTACTTGTGGGACAAAAGCGTTGATGAAGAGTGGGATCTTCAAACTTCAAGGTTGTGAGTGCTAGGCTGGTCCGGTATCTTCCTGATTTCAGAGATCTCCAAGTGCTTTCTCCTTCAGAGCTCCAGTCTGAGGGCTTTCTGAGATCCTTGGTGGGGCCTTGGGCTTTTAAACTTTGGCAAACTGAGATCAGGGGGTGGAGGCTTGGTCTTCTGTTAGAGCCCAGCCTGTGAGCAGTCACTAACTCCTGAGTTGTCACTTAGGAGGTGCTAACTGCTTCATAACCCAAGTGAATGCAGGGTCTGATATAGACCTCTCAGGCACTGAGTTCTCACCTGTCTAGCTCCATTCTTCCCTTAAGTGGCTTGGCTAGAAAGAACCTGTGAATACTTCTCACTGAGTTCTCACTTGGCAGTCCCAGTTCCTAACCAGGGTTACTTGAATGAGTGAGAATCTGTCACCCAGAAAGTTTTTGTTTTCGGGGGGTGGGGGAAACCAAAGATTTTTGCTTGGAAGGTCACTGGAGAAGAACATGTTTTGGATGACAGCTAGGGAAGAGCAGGATGTTTGATCAACATCCAAGACTGGGGGTTTGCAGGGCTGAAGAAGAGGTCCAGAAAAGCCCCGGGTCCCCTTTTTCCCCCCACCTGAGAGATTCCCGAATTCTGGTAGGGAGATGAGGCTTCTGCTTGAAGCACAACACAGAGCCGATTGGGACAGAGGTTTAAGAGAGGTACACGCAGGGCTGGAGGGCTTGAGGTCTGCAGTGACTGCTTCCCAGAAGGAACTTGGGGCTGGACAGTGAAATGTCGGTAGGATTTTCATAATCGGAAACGGAGGACATAGCCACCCGAGAGTGGTCTGTCTGTAGGTCCAGGGCAGACTGTGTAGACTGGATTCCAAGGAGGCAAGCTGTCTAAGAAGGAAAGTCTTTGTAGAGGGATTAAGATCTTGAAGTGAGGAGCCATTAGGAGATGGAGGAGGAGGATATAGACTGGAGACTGACCAAGGCTGGATGTTGGAGGTGAGAGAGCCCAAGTCCTTGAAGCTTTCAGTGTGGATGAATCTGGAGAGGGGGAGCCCTGGCTGACATGTATGGGACACCCTCTTGAGGCACGTGGTGCCTTTTTTTTTTCTGATGCAATTGGGGTTAAGTGACTTGCCTAAAGTCACACAGCTAGGAAGTATTAAATATCTGAAGTTAGATTTGAACTCAGGTCCTCATGAATTCAGGGCCGGTGCTCTATCCACTGTGCCATCTAGCTGCCACATGTGGTGACTTTTTATAAGAGAGCTGCAATGGTGGCAGGATGCCTCTCCGCCTCCCCACCCCACCCCACATAGGAAAACTGGTCATTGGAGAGGAATTGTCAGATCTGCCTCAAAAATGTAAAAGGATGATCAGAGCACTGAGGGAGCCAAGGATATCAGGTCTGTGGAGACAAAGAGGGAGAGACTGCTGGGGCTTGCCCCATGTGGGGAGACGTCAAGGGCTAAGGGGGACACAGAAATAGGGAGCAGAGTATTCTCAGGAAGGAGCCAAGTGCCTCGGGTCAACAAAAATGCACAACATTTTCCATGGGGACATCCCTTTATTTTTCAATTTTAAAAGTTAGGAATGCAAAGGATTACACACTGTGAACAGTGAGAGACCTCAAGGATCATTTAAGAAGCCTCTCATTTTGGAGAGAAGAATACTGAGGTTAAGGAACAGGAACTGACTAAATCAGGGTCCCAAGAGCAGTAAGGTAAAAGTAGCCAGCAGAGGACCAGACCTCTCAGGGGTGGGGGCGGGGCCAGGGGCCGGGGGCAGTGCTACTCGATTGGAACTTTCAAGAAATCAAAGGAGGGAAATATAAAAATATAGTAGTTCTTTTGGACATGGCAAAGAACCGGAATTTGAGCAAGCGCCTATCCATTGGCTGAAATGGGATGGAAATACTAGGGATGTCAAAAATGATGGAAGACAATGGTTTCAGAGAAACGTTGGCCACATATTTGTGGATTGATGTAATGAGCAGAAAACCAGGCCAAGAATTTATAAAATCATAAATATCAAGACAAATCCACTTTGAGATTCTTAGGCATCTGATTACAGTAAACAATGACAATTTCTAGAAGACTTCCAATGAAACCTGCCATCCATTTCCTGATAGGGAGGTGATTGACTTGGCAAATTGAATTCTTTCTTTCCCTTTCGCTTCTCTACACTTGTTCATAACATTTTATTTTCTCCTGCTTTCTCAATGAATGGTGGGAGGGGAGGGAGGAAAGGAATAAAAAACAAAACAAAACGATGTTGTCTGAAAAAAATTATTTTGATTAAAAAAGAAGGCCAGTATAGATCAGTGAGGTAACTGTACTGGAGGCTTCTTGCCCAGCTGACATGGACCCATTACCAACAGTGTCTTGAGTGTCTTGTCATCCAACCATCTCTGAAAATGACCTCCTATCCCATATCCTCTGATCTTGTTCCCCATAAGATGAATTATCTTATCAACAGCTTCGTCAAAAATGCAAAGACTCGGTACTTTAAAAAGTAAAATTCCTGTATTGTCAAACTTTACATAAACGGGGACCATAGGGAACAGTACATAGTAGTTAATTTGAGAGAGGAGGCAAAGGAGGTGGCCCCTCAACCCCACCCTCACGCCCACCCCAAGGAGAAGTGACTTATGCAAGGTGGCAGAGCTGGCAAGGGAGAGAGCCAGCAAGAAATTACTCCGTTCCTTGGTACAGGTAATTGAGGAAGTTAGGGCGTTGTGCAGGTTCCGAGGCATGTCTTCGCCTGACTGACCCAGCATTCTCATTCTGGACCTTTGTGCTGGAAGGCAGAGGACACCACTGTGGCTCTGCTGTCAGGGATGGATCTGTGGCTTTTCTGTTTCCATATAGGATGGAAAATTCACCGAAAGGCTTTTGTGCTTGCTTTTTTTGACCTTTCGCTTTGGGGTTTTCTTTTGGTTGTTGTTTCTGTTTCTTCTTTGAATTGTGAAACAGACCTCTTTTGCACCATGAATTTTACTGCTTGCTGCGCTGGAGAAGGTGGCCTTTTCACCTTTGCCATAATAAAACACAACTGGGGCTAGAAGGGAAACGCTACGGATTGTACATTTCTTCCACAAAAAATAGCATTGAATAGACTTTGATGGAGGGCATCCCAGAGGTTTCCCATCAACATTTGGAACTGTCAAAACAATTTTGACCAGTGATTGCTTTTTTCTTCCTGCTCTGAATTTAGTCTGAGAATGTACTTTCAATAAAATTGGATCAGTTGTCCACTATTTCAAAGTCTGGTTTTTTTTTCCCACAGCAAAATGAATGCATGGATATGTAGACCTATCTTGTATTTCACTTAGACTTTCATCTATTTGTATTGACCCCGATCTGGGGCCGGGGCAGGGGGGCAGGGGCAAAGGAGGGGAACAGGTGCAACTAAAGCTGTGGCAATCCTAAGAGAATTAATGAAGGGAACAAAATAATAGAAACCCTTTTTAGGAAAAGAAAAAGATAAGCAAGAAAACATTGCAGGGTGGGCCAGGAAGCTTGGGGTTTCAAAGTAATCACTTAGTGAGTAGGAAGGGGGAAATACAGAAAATAGAGACAAAAGGATTCCATAGCTCAATAAAAATAACAAGGGAGAACCAAGCTTAGAACTCATCAGTAAAAGCTAGACAAATAAAGGGCAGGAGAACCTTGGTGGGAATGGGAGTCCTGGGAATGGGTTGATTTAGAGGACCTTAAGCAAAACTGCTCAGGCCTACAAAGTTCTAGATTAAAAGTAAAAGGGACTGAAAATAGCACTTGATTCAGAGAACACAGTCAAAATATCCAAATACAAAGAAAGACTTAATGGGGAAATCTTACACAATGGGTGGGCTGAAGAACAAGTCATTCAACACTTCAACATCATGGCAAAGAAAAGGAAGTTGAAAAAATAACATACAAAATTTGGGATGCATCCAAAGCACTCTTTCTAAGGTTTCAATATGACATCTGAAAGTAATTCAAAAGAAAAAGTGAATTGAACATACATTTTCATAAGAATCTGCCACATAAGTGCCCTCCAAGTCATCATAAAAAAAGAGAAAATATTGAAGTTAAGTGGAGAAACAGATAAAAAATAAAAACAACCAAAAAAACAAAACAAAGAAAAAACAAACAAGAACAACAATAAAACAAAGGCTCCAGAAATGAACAACAAAGCTAAAAGCTTCTTCTTGGAAAAAAAATTGTGTCCATTCACAAACCTTTAGCTAAATGGATTAAAAAGAATGCAGAAAAATAGTCAATAAAATAGCAAGTGAACAAGGTGAAAGCAGAACAAAGCTGGAAGAACAATTCAGCACAACATGATCGGTACCTATGCATCCCCAAATTCCAAAGAACATGAAACAGAGAAGATTTTCTTCAAACAAAATTCTAAAATTCTAGTTTCGATACAGAGAGAGAGACAGAGAGAGAGAGAGAGAGAGAGAGAGAATGAGAGAGAGAGAGAGAGAGAGAGAGATAGCAAGTTTTGAACCCCCAGGACACTAATAGCAAACAGATGCCAGACAAGGCCCCAAAAGGGGGAAGGTCACTTCCTGGTCCCCATCCCACAAGGCTCTTTAAGAAGAAATGGTCAAAGATCATAAAAGAGAGCTAGAAGAAAAATGGGGAAAGGAAAGAGAAGCTCTGCAAGAGAGGACAGACAAGGCATATAATTCCCTTGTGGTTTCTCTCCAGTATACTTTGAAGCTTGTTCTGCTATGTTGGAAAGGCAAGAAGCCTTGTCACAGATCCTGGGTTGGAGTTGGAGTTCTATCTTTGAATGACCTTGAGGAACATGATCTTCCCTGCTCTGGTTTAAGAACAAAGCTCTAGCTCGGTCCTTTGACTCCAAATCTAGTGCTTTGGCTACTCTGCCATTCTGAGAACAAATATTGATCAAAAGTATATTCCTTGTATGGCGGTGGCTCAGCTGATTCCATTTGGGAATTTCTTGGCAAAAAGGGTAGAGTGGTTTGACCTTTCCTTTTCCAGCTGATTTTAGACTTGAGGAAAGAAAAACAAACAGAATTAAGTGAGGTGATCACAGTCATACCTCTACTTTCTGGGGCCAGATTTGAACTCCTGGAGATCAGTCCTCCTTGTTCCAGGCCAAGAGCTCTGTATGTTAGACAGACTGAGGAAAGGAAACACACCTCAGGCCATTCAAATCCCATTCTCACTGAGAATTAAAAGATGCTTCTCTATCACACTTGTTTTCTGGGTGGAATAGGAAGTCATTGGACTTTCTCAACTGGTGAATTCTTCTCCCCTGTATAACTCAAAGCAAAGGATAATCTACATTTTGAAGAAGAGACCAAATGAAAGCATGCTAATCAATAAGGAATCCAATGGAGCCCACCATCTGGAAAACACATGACAGAATTCTATTCAAGTTTGGTTTGGAAAAGTTAGCATGGCTTAGTGGGATGGAATGGTGGGTCTGAATCACAAAGATTGAGGGTCAACTCTTGTTTGGGACACTTGAATCTTGAAGTGGCTCAGGCGGTTCCTTAGCCTTTCTCTATAGAATGCTATAGAATGCAATGGTCTTGTTTTATCCATGGAAAAGGAGTATGTGACATACCCAAAGTCACTCAAGTACCATTAAATCATAGGGGGGGTTCTCCGCTGGTGAAAGAAGTTCCCACACTCTAGATCCCCACTCCCAAGAAACTCCCCAATCCTTCACAAGCATATATAAACAGATGTGTGTATGGATGGATGGATGGATGGATGGATGGATGGATGGATGTATAGAGACGCATCTGTGTTTCTAGAGATTTGTGTGTCTATAGCTTAGCAAGGCTAGAAAGAAATGTCCCATTCAGTTGGCAAAAGGGAAAAGGAACCAAAAGTTTTCACAAGAAATCTTTGGGATGAGGGAAACACCTAAATAAGCAAGTTGGGAATCTTTTCCCTTTTAACTACTCTCACCCTAGGATCTTCGGAAAAAGAAAGTCAAATAGCATTCTTATAATAGCATGAAAGATCTATGAAGAAAGACATCATCTGCATCTCAAGAAAGACATGGGAAAGAGAAGTATGTAGAAAATCAAGGGACATCTAGAGGTGGAAAGGGCAGGAAGTCTGGAGAAATCTAGAGAAGGCTCAGGATGATTGACTTCACCCTGCATCGAGGTGTTAACTCAGTGGAAGTGCCAAGACAGTGGTTATCCAGCTTACAAGTCCTTAGTACTTAGTATAGTGCTACCAGTGTTGACACCTCCTCTACAAGAACCCCACCTACAATGATGGATTCCTAAGAGAGTATATAAGAGCTAAGGGATCTGGGAGGAAGACAGACTGGAAAAGAAAGACCCTCAGGGTGGCTGGCCTGTCTCCTTCCCTTCTCTACTGAGACAAGAGAGCAAACTCCACATTCCATATAGCTCTCTATTCCATATAGCCGTCTCTAGAGTGGAGTGGAGAAGGAAAGAAGAAAATTCAATAACTATTCTATCTTTTAAGAAAAAAAAAAACCATAAAAATATAGCTTCTTGTGGGGGCTCCTGGCGAGGCCCCGATCCAGCGTCCGCCATGGCCAACAAGATGGACATGTCCCTGGACGACATCATTAAAGTCAACCGGAAGCAGCGGGGCGTGTGCGGCGGGGACCGCAACCGAGTCCGCGCCCAAGACCGCGACCCAGACCGCGACCGAGACCGAGACCGAGAACACGACCCAGACCGAGACCGAGACCGAGACCGAGACCGCGTCCGAGGCCGGGAGCGGGCTAAGAGCGGCCGCGGCAGCTGGGCTGCGCAGGTGACAGCCCGCCGAAGCCGAGGCGGGGGCCCCATCCGGAACCGGCGGGCCCTGGGCCGCGGAGGCGCCGGGGGCGGCGCCCGGAAACAACCCAAGCCCTACAGCCCACCAAAACGGCTTCCCCAGAAGAGGCAGCCCCACGGCTTCCACAGTGCCTCTGGAGGCGGGGCCCGAGGGGACACAGGGGGCCAATTGCTGATCTCCAATCTGGATGCTAGGGTTTCCGATGCGGATATTCAGGAACTATTTGCTCCTTTTGGAACTCTCAAGAAGTCAGCTCTCCATTATGATCCCTGGGGCCGAAGCTTAGGAACAGCAGACGTTCACTTTGAGCGAAAAGCAGACGCTCTCAAGGCCATGAAACGCTATGATGGTGTCACTTTGGATGGCAGCCCGATGAACGTTCAGCTTGTTCTCTCAAGGACTGATGCACAACGAAGACCTGCACACAGTGTAAAGACAGCTGCAGTGACTGCAAACCGTGACTCTGGACGTGCCCGTGATGGAGGTGGCTTCCGGAGAGGCGGCCGCCTTGGAGGCAATCCAGGGCGACCAGCGCCAGGGACTGCAAGAAATTCCAAACAACAGCTTTCTCGAGAAGAACTAGATGCACAATTGGATGCTTATCGTGCCATGCGGGATACCAGTTAAACTAAGCCCACATATTCCCTGCATGGCACACGACCCAGCATTCTCATTCTGGACCTTTGTGCTGGAAGGCAGAGGACACCACTGTGGCTCTGCTGTCAGGGATGGATCTGTGGCTTTTCTGTTTCCATATAGGATGGAAAACTCACCGAAAGGCTTTTGTGCTTGCTTTTCTTGACCTTTCGCTTGGGGGTTTTCTTTTGGTTGTTGTTTCTGTTTCTTCTTTGAATTCTGAAACAGACCTCTTTTGCACCATGAATTTTACTGCTTGCTGCGCTGGAGAAGGTGGCCTTTTCACCTTTGCCATAATAAAACACAACTGGGGCTAGAAGGGAAACGCTACGGATTGTACATTTCTTCCACAAAAAATAGCATTGAATAGACTTTGATGGAGGGCATCCAAGAGGTTTCCCATCAACATTTGGAACTGTCAAAACTATTTTGACCAGTGATTGCTTTTTTCTTCCTGCTCTGAATCCAGTCTGAGAATGTACTTTCAATAAAATTGGATCAGTTGTCCACTATTTCAAAGTCTGGTTTTTTTTCCCCCACAGCAAAATGAATGCATGGATATGTAGACCTATCTGGTATTTCACTTAGACTTTCATCTATTTGTATTGACCCCCATCTGGGGCCGGGGCAGGGGGGCAGGGGGGCAGGGGCGAAGGAGGGGAACAGGTGCAACTAAAGCTGTGGCAATCCTAAGAGAATTAATGAAGGGAACAAAATAATAGAAACCCTTTTTAGGAAAAGAAAAAGATAAGCAAGAAAACATTGCAGGGTGGGCCAGGAAGCTTGGGGTTTCAAAGTAATCACTTAGTGAGTAGGAAGGGGGAAATACAGAAAATAGAGACAAAAGGATTCCATAGCTCAATAAAAATAACAAGGGAGAACCAAGCTTAGAACTCATCAGTAAAAGCTAGACAAATAAAGGGCAGGAGAACCTTGGTGGGAATGGGAGTCCTGGGAATGGGTTGATTTAGAGGACCTTAAGCAAAACTGCTCAGGCCTACAAAGTTCTAGATTAAAAGTAAAAGGGACTGAAAATAGCACTTGATTCAGAGACCACAGTCAAAATATCCAAATACAAAGAAAGACTTAATGGGGAAATCTTACACAATGGGTGGGCTGAAGAACAAGTCATTCAACACTTCATCATCATGGCAAAGAAAAGGATGTTGAAAAAATAACATACAAAATTTGGGATGCATCCAAAGCACTCTTTCTGAGGTTTCAATATGACATCTGAAAGTAATTCAAAAGAAAAAGTGAATTGAACATACATTTTCATAAGAATCTGCCACATAAGTGCCCTCCAAGTCATCATAAAAAAAGAGAAAATATTGAAGTTAAGGGGAGAAACAGATAAAAAATAAAAACAACCAAAAAAACAAAACAAACAAAGAAAAAACAAACAAGAACAACAACAAAACAAAGGCTCCAGAAATGAACAACAAAGCTAAAAGCTTCTTCTTGGAAAAAAAAAATTGTGCCCATTCACAAACCTTTAGCTAAATGGATTAAAAAGGATGCAGAAAAATAGTCAATAAAATAGCAAGTGAACAAGGTGAAAGCAGAACAAAGCTGGAAGAACAATTCAGCACAACATGATCGGTACCTATGCATCCCCAAATTCCAAAGAACATGAAACAGAGAAGATTTTCTTCACACAAAATTCTAAAATTCTAGTTTCGATACAGAGAGAGAGAGAGAGAGAATGAGAGAGAGAGAGAGAGAGAGAGAGAGAGAGAGAGAGAGATAGCAAGTTTTGAACCCACAGGACACTAATAGCAAACAGATGCCAGACAAGGCCCCAAAGGGGGGAAGGTCACCTCCTGGTCCCCATCCCACAAGGCTCTTGAAGAAGAAATGGTCAAAGATCATAAAAGAGAGCTAGAAGAAAAATGGGGAAAGGAAAGAGAAGCTCTGCAAGAGAGGACGGACAAGGCATATAATTCCCTTGTGGTTTTTCTCCAGTATACTTTGAAGCAGAATTTGTTCTGCTATGTTGGAAAGGCAAGAAGCCTTGTCACAGATCCTGGGCTGGAGTTGGACTTCTATCTTTGAATGACCTTGAGGAACATGATCTTCCCTGCTCTGGTTTAAGAACAAAGCTCTAGCTCGGTCCTTTGACTCCAAATCTAGTGCTTTGGCTACTCTGCCATTCTGAGAACAAATATTGATCAAAAGTATATTCCTTGTATGGCGGTGGCTCAGCTAATTCCATTTGGGAATTTCTTGGCAAAAAGGGTAGAGTGGTTTGACCTTTCCTTTTCCAGCTGATTTTAGACTTGAGGAAAGAAAAACAAACAGAATTAAGTGAGGTGATCACAGTCATACCTCTACTTTCTGGGGCCAGATTTGAACTCCTGGAGATCAGTCTTCCTTGTTCCAGGCCAAGAGCTCTGTATGTTAGACAGCCTGAGGAAAGGAAACACACCTCAGGCCATTCAAATCCCATTCTCACTGAGAATTAAAAGATGCTTCTCTATCACACTTGTTTTCTGGGTGGAATAGGAAGTCATTGGACTTTCTCAACTGGTGAATTCTTCTCCCCTGTATAACTCAAAGCAAAGGATAATCTACATTTTGAAGAAGAGACCAAATGAAAGCATGCTAATCAATAAGGAATCCAATGGAGCCCACCATCTGGAAAACACATGACAGAATTCTATTCAAGTTTGGTTTGGAAAAGTTAGCATGGCTTAGTGGGATGGAATGGTGGGTCTGAATCACAAAGATTGAGGGTCAACTCTTGTTTGGGACACTTGAATCTTGAAGTGGCTCAGGCGGTTCCTTAGCCTTTCTCTATAGAATGCTATAGAATGCAATGGTCTTGTTTTATCCATGGAAAAGGAGTATGTGACATACCCAAAGTCACTCAAGTACCATTAAATCATAGGGGGGGTTCTCCGCTGGTGAAAGAAGTTCCCACACTCTAGATCCCCACTCCCAAGAAACTCCCCAATCCTTCACAAGCATATATAAACAGATGTGTGTATGGATGGATGGATGGATGGATGGATGGATGGATGGATGGATGTATAGAGACGCATCTGTGTTTCTAGAGATTTGTGTGTCTATAGCTTAGCAAGGCTAGAAAGAAATGTCCCATTCAGTTGGCAAAAGGGAAAAGGAACCAAAAGTTTTCACAAGAAATCTTTGGGATGAGGGAAACACCTAAATAAGCAAGTTGGGAATCTTTTCCCTTTTAACTACTCTCACCCTAGGATCTTCGGAAAAAGAAAGTCAAATAGCATTCTTATAATAGCATGAAAGATCTATGAAGAAAGACATCATCTGCATCTCAAGAAAGACATGGGAAAGAGAAGTATGTAGAAAATCAAGGGACATCTAGAGGTGGAAAGGGCAGGAAGTCTGGAGAAATCTAGAGAAGGCTCAGGATGATTGACTTCACCCTGCATCGAGGTGTTAACTCAGTGGAAGTGCCAAGACAGTGGTTATCCAGCTTACAAGTCCTTAGTACTTAGTATAGTGCTACCAGTGTTGACACCTCCTCTACAAGAACCCCACCTACAATGATGGATTCCTAAGAGAGTATATAAGAGCTAAGGGATCTGGGAGGAAGACAGACTGGAAAAGAAAGACCCTCAGGGTGGCTGGCCTGTCTCCTTCCCTTCTCTACTGAGACAAGAGAGCAAACTCCACATTCCATATAGCTCTCTATTCCATATAGCCGTCTCTAGAGTGGAGTGGAGAAGGAAAGAAGAAAATTCAATAACTATTCTATCTTTTAAGAAAAAAAAAAACCATAAAAATATAGCTTCTTGTGGGGGCTCCTGGCGAGGCCCCGATCCAGCGTCCGCCATGGCCAACAAGATGGACATGTCCCTGGACGACATCATTAAAGTCAACCGGAAGCAGCGGGGCGTGTGCGGCGGGGACCGCAACCGAGTCCGCGCCCAAGACCGCGACCCAGACCGCGACCGAGACCGAGACCGAGAACACGACCCAGACCGAGACCGAGACCGAGACCGAGACCGCGTCCGAGGCCGGGAGCGGGCTAAGAGCGGCCGCGGCAGCTGGGCTGCGCAGGTGACAGCCCGCCGAAGCCGAGGCGGGGGCCCCATCCGGAACCGGCGGGCCCTGGGCCGCGGAGGCGCCGGGGGCGGCGCCCGGAAACAACCCAAGCCCTACAGCCCACCAAAACGGCTTCCCCAGAAGAGGCAGCCCCACGGCTTCCACAGTGCCTCTGGAGGCGGGGCCCGAGGGGACACAGGGGGCCAATTGCTGATCTCCAATCTGGATGCTAGGGTTTCCGATGCGGATATTCAGGAACTATTTGCTCCTTTTGGAACTCTCAAGAAGTCAGCTCTCCATTATGATCCCTGGGGCCGAAGCTTAGGAACAGCAGACGTTCACTTTGAGCGAAAAGCAGACGCTCTCAAGGCCATGAAACGCTATGATGGTGTCACTTTGGATGGCAGCCCGATGAACGTTCAGCTTGTTCTCTCAAGGACTGATGCACAACGAAGACCTGCACACAGTGTAAAGACAGCTGCAGTGACTGCAAACCGTGACTCTGGACGTGCCCGTGATGGAGGTGGCTTCCGGAGAGGCGGCCGCCTTGGAGGCAATCCAGGGCGACCAGCGCCAGGGACTGCAAGAAATTCCAAACAACAGCTTTCTCGAGAAGAACTAGATGCACAATTGGATGCTTATCGTGCCATGCGGGATACCAGTTAAACTAAGCCCACATATTCCCTGCATGGCACACGACCCAGCATTCTCATTCTGGACCTTTGTGCTGGAAGGCAGAGGACACCACTGTGGCTCTGCTGTCAGGGATGGATCTGTGGCTTTTCTGTTTCCATATAGGATGGAAAACTCACCGAAAGGCTTTTGTGCTTGCTTTTCTTGACCTTTCGCTTGGGGGTTTTCTTTTGGTTGTTGTTTCTGTTTCTTCTTTGAATTCTGAAACAGACCTCTTTTGCACCATGAATTTTACTGCTTGCTGCGCTGGAGAAGGTGGCCTTTTCACCTTTGCCATAATAAAACACAACTGGGGCTAGAAGGGAAACGCTACGGATTGTACATTTCTTCCACAAAAAATAGCATTGAATAGACTTTGATGGAGGGCATCCAAGAGGTTTCCCATCAACATTTGGAACTGTCAAAACTATTTTGACCAGTGATTGCTTTTTTCTTCCTGCTCTGAATCCAGTCTGAGAATGTACTTTCAATAAAATTGGATCAGTTGTCCACTATTTCAAAGTCTGGTTTTTTTTCCCCCACAGCAAAATGAATGCATGGATATGTAGACCTATCTGGTATTTCACTTAGACTTTCATCTATTTGTATTGACCCCCATCTGGGGCCGGGGCAGGGGGGCAGGGGGGCAGGGGCGAAGGAGGGGAACAGGTGCAACTAAAGCTGTGGCAATCCTAAGAGAATTAATGAAGGGAACAAAATAATAGAAACCCTTTTTAGGAAAAGAAAAAGATAAGCAAGAAAACATTGCAGGGTGGGCCAGGAAGCTTGGGGTTTCAAAGTAATCACTTAGTGAGTAGGAAGGGGGAAATACAGAAAATAGAGACAAAAGGATTCCATAGCTCAATAAAAATAACAAGGGAGAACCAAGCTTAGAACTCATCAGTAAAAGCTAGACAAATAAAGGGCAGGAGAACCTTGGTGGGAATGGGAGTCCTGGGAATGGGTTGATTTAGAGGACCTTAAGCAAAACTGCTCAGGCCTACAAAGTTCTAGATTAAAAGTAAAAGGGACTGAAAATAGCACTTGATTCAGAGACCACAGTCAAAATATCCAAATACAAAGAAAGACTTAATGGGGAAATCTTACACAATGGGTGGGCTGAAGAACAAGTCATTCAACACTTCATCATCATGGCAAAGAAAAGGATGTTGAAAAAATAACATACAAAATTTGGGATGCATCCAAAGCACTCTTTCTGAGGTTTCAATATGACATCTGAAAGTAATTCAAAAGAAAAAGTGAATTGAACATACATTTTCATAAGAATCTGCCACATAAGTGCCCTCCAAGTCATCATAAAAAAAGAGAAAATATTGAAGTTAAGGGGAGAAACAGATAAAAAATAAAAACAACCAAAAAAACAAAACAAACAAAGAAAAAACAAACAAGAACAACAACAAAACAAAGGCTCCAGAAATGAACAACAAAGCTAAAAGCTTCTTCTTGGAAAAAAAAAATTGTGCCCATTCACAAACCTTTAGCTAAATGGATTAAAAAGGATGCAGAAAAATAGTCAATAAAATAGCAAGTGAACAAGGTGAAAGCAGAACAAAGCTGGAAGAACAATTCAGCACAACATGATCGGTACCTATGCATCCCCAAATTCCAAAGAACATGAAAACAGAGAAGATTTTCTTCACACAAAATTCTAAAATTCTAGTTTCGATACAGAGAGAGAGAGAGAGAGAATGAGAGAGAGAGAGAGAGAGAGAGAGAGAGAGAGAGAGAGAGAGAGATAGCAAGTTTTGAACCCACAGGACACTAATAGCAAACAGATGCCAGACAAGGCCCCAAAGGGGGGAAGGTCACCTCCTGGTCCCCATCCCACAAGGCTCTTGAAGAAGAAATGGTCAAAGATCATAAAAGAGAGCTAGAAGAAAAATGGGGAAAGGAAAGAGAAGCTCTGCAAGAGAGGACGGACAAGGCATATAATTCCCTTGTGGTTTTTCTCCAGTATACTTTGAAGCAGAATTTGTTCTGCTATGTTGGAAAGGCAAGAAGCCTTGTCACAGATCCTGGGCTGGAGTTGGACTTCTATCTTTGAATGACCTTGAGGAACATGATCTTCCCTGCTCTGGTTTAAGAACAAAGCTCTAGCTCGGTCCTTTGACTCCAAATCTAGTGCTTTGGCTACTCTGCCATTCTGAGAACAAATATTGATCAAAAGTATATTCCTTGTATGGCGGTGGCTCAGCTAATTCCATTTGGGAATTTCTTGGCAAAAAGGGTAGAGTGGTTTGACCTTTCCTTTTCCAGCTGATTTTAGACTTGAGGAAAGAAAAACAAACAGAATTAAGTGAGGTGATCACAGTCATACCTCTACTTTCTGGGGCCAGATTTGAACTCCTGGAGATCAGTCTTCCTTGTTCCAGGCCAAGAGCTCTGTATGTTAGACAGCCTGAGGAAAGGAAACACACCTCAGGCCATTCAAATCCCATTCTCACTGAGAATTAAAAGATGCTTCTCTATCACACTTGTTTTCTGGGTGGAATAGGAAGTCATTGGACTTTCTCAACTGGTGAATTCTTCTCCCCTGTATAACTCAAAGCAAAGGATAATCTACATTTTGAAGAAGAGACCAAATGAAAGCATGCTAATCAATAAGGAATCCAATGGAGCCCACCATCTGGAAAACACATGACAGAATTCTATTCAAGTTTGGTTTGGAAAAGTTAGCATGGCTTAGTGGGATGGAATGGTGGGTCTGAATCACAAAGATTGAGGGTCAACTCTTGTTTGGGACACTTGAATCTTGAAGTGGCTCAGGCGGTTCCTTAGCCTTTCTCTATAGAATGCTATAGAATGCAATGGTCTTGTTTTATCCATGGAAAAGGAGTATGTGACATACCCAAAGTCACTCAAGTACCATTAAATCATAGGGGGGGTTCTCCGCTGGTGAAAGAAGTTCCCACACTCTAGATCCCCACTGCCAAGAAACTCCCCAATCCTTCACACGCATATATAAACAGATGTGTGTATGGATGGATGGATGGATGGATGGATGTATAGAGACGCATCTGTGTTTCTAGAGATTTGTGTGTCTATAGCTTAGCAAGGCTAGAAAGAAATGTCCCATTCAGTTGGCAAAAGGGAAAAGGAACCAAAAGTTTTCACAAGAAATCTTTGGGATGAGGGAAACACCTAAATAAGCAAGTTGGGAATCTTTTCCCTTTTAACTACTCTCACCCTAGGATCTTCGGAAAAAGAAAGTCAAATAGCATTCTTATAATAGCATGAAAGATCTATGAAGAAAGACATCATCTGCATCTCAAGAAAGACATGGGAAAGAGAAGTATGTAGAAAATCAAGGGACATCTAGAGGTGGAAAGGGCAGGAAGTCTGGAGAAATCTAGGGAAGGCTCAGGATGATTGACTCCACCCTGCATCGAGGTGTTAACTCAGTGGAAGTGCCAAGACAGTGGTTATCCAGCTTACAAGTCCTTAGTACTTAGTATAGTGCTACCAGTGTTGACACCTCCTCTACAAGAACCCCACCTACAATGATGGATTCCTAAGAGAGTATATAAGAGCTAAGGGATCTGGGAGGAAGACAGACTGGAAAAGAAAGACCCTCAGGGTGGCTGGCCTGTCTCCTTCCCTTCTCTACTGAGACAAGAGAGCAAACTCCACATTCCATATAGCTCTCTATTCCATATAGCCGTCTCTAGAGTGGAGTGGAGAAGGAAAGAAGAAAATTCAATAACTATTCTATCTTTTAAGAAAAAAAAAAAAAAAACACAAAAATATAGCTTCTTGTGGGGGCTCCTGGCGAGGCCCCGATCCAGCGTCCGCCATGGCCAACAAGATGGACATGTCCCTGGACGACATCATTAAAGTCAACCGGAAGCAGCGGGGCGTGTGCGGCGGGGACCGCAACCGAGTCCGCGCCCAAGACCGCGACCCAGACCCCGACCGAGAACGAGACCCAGACCGAGACCGAGACCGAGACCGAGACCGCGGCCGAGGCCGGGAGCGGGCTCAGAGCGGCCGCGGCAGCTGGGCTGCGCAGGTGACAGCCCGCCGAAGCCGAGGCGGGGGCCCCATCCGGAACCGGCGGGCCCTGGGCCGCGGAGGCGCCGGGGGCGGCGCCCGGAAACAACCCAAGCCCTACAGCCCACCAAAACGGCTTCCCCAGAAGAGGCAGCCCCACGGCTTCCACAGTGCCTCTGGAGGCGGGGCCCGAGGGGACACAGGGGGCCAATTGCTGATCTCCAATCTGGATGCTAGGGTTTCCGATGCGGATATTCAGGAACTATTTGCTCCTTTTGGAACTCTCAAGAAGTCAGCTCTCCATTATGATCCCTGGGGCCGAAGCTTAGGAACAGCAGACGTTCACTTTGAGCGAAAAGCAGACGCTCTCAAGGCCATGAAACGCTATGATGGTGTCACTTTGGATGGCAGCCCGATGAACGTTCAGCTTGTTCTCTCAAGGACTGATGCACAACGAAGACCTGCACACAGTGTAAAGACAGCTGCAGTGACTGCAAACCGTGACTCTGGACGTGCCCGTGATGGAGGTGGCTTCCGGAGAGGCGGCCGCCTTGGAGGCAATCCAGGGCGACCAGCGCCAGGGACTGCAAGAAATTCCAAACAACAGCTTTCTCGAGAAGAACTAGATGCACAATTGGATGCTTATCGTGCCATGCGGGATACCAGTTAAACTAAGCCCACATATTCCCTGCATGGCACACGACCCAGCATTCTCATTCTGGACCTTTGTGCTGGAAGGCAGAGGACACCACTGTGGCTCTGCTGTCAGGGATGGATCTGTGGCTTTTCTGTTTCCATATAGGATGGAAAACTCACCGAAAGGCTTTTGTGCTTGCTTTTCTTGACCTTTCGCTTGGGGGTTTTCTTTTGGTTGTTGTTTCTGTTTCTTCTTTGAATTCTGAAACAGACCTCTTTTGCACCATGAATTTTACTGCTTGCTGCGCTGGAGAAGGTGGCCTTTTCACCTTTGCCATAATAAAACACAACTGGGGCTAGAAGGGAAACGCTACGGATTGTACATTTCTTCCACAAAAAATAGCATTGAATAGACTTTGATGGAGGGCATCCAAGAGGTTTCCCATCAACATTTGGAACTGTCAAAACTATTTTGACCAGTGATTGCTTTTTTCTTCCTGCTCTGAATCCAGTCTGAGAATGTACTTTCAATAAAATTGGATCAGTTGTCCACTATTTCAAAGTCTGGTTTTTTTTTCCCACAGCAAAATGAATGCATGGATATGTAGACCTATCTGGTATTTCACTTAGACTTTCATCTATTTGTATTGACCCCCATCTGGGGCCGGGGCAGGGGGGCAGGGGGGCAGGGGCGAAGGAGGGGAACAGGTGCAACTAAAGCTGTGGCAATCCTAAGAGAATTAATGAAGGGAACAAAATAATAGAAACCCTTTTTAGGAAAAGAAAAAGATAAGCAAGAAAACATTGCAGGGTGGGCCAGGAAGCTTGGGGTTTCAAAGTAATCACTTAGTGAGTAGGAAGGGGGAAATACAGAAAATAGAGACAAAAGGATTCCATAGCTCAATAAAAATAACAAGGGAGAACCAAGCTTAGAACTCATCAGTAAAAGCTAGACAAATAAAGGGCAGGAGAACCTTGGTGGGAATGGGAGTCCTGGGAATGGGTTGATTTAGAGGACCTTAAGCAAAACTGCTCAGGCCTACAAAGTTCTAGATTAAAAGTAAAAGGGACTGAAAATAGCACTTGATTCAGAGAACACAGTCAAAATATCCAAATACAAAGAAAGACTTAATGGGGAAATCTTACACAATGGGTGGGCTGAAGAACAAGTCATTCAACACTTCATCATCATGGCAAAGAAAAGGATGTTGAAAAAATAACATACAAAATTTGGGATGCATCCAAAGCACTCTTTCTGAGGTTTCAATATGACATCTGAAAGTAATTCAAAAGAAAAAGTGAATTGAACATACATTTTCATAAGAATCTGCCACATAAGTGCCCTCCAAGTCATCATAAAAAAAGAGAAAATATTGAAGTTAAGTGGAGAAACAGATAAAAAATAAAAACAACCAAAAAAACAAAACAAACAAAGAAAAAACAAACAAGAACAACAACAAAACAAAGGCTCCAGAAATGAACAACAAAGCTAAAAGCTTCTTCTTGGAAAAAAAAAAATTGTGCCCATTCACAAACCTTTAGCTAAATGGATTAAAAAGGATGCAGAAAAATAGTCAATAAAATAGCAAGTGAACAAGGTGAAAGCAGAACAAAGCTGGAAGAACAATTCAGCACAACATGATCGGTACCTATGCATCCCCAAATTCCAAAGAACATGAAACAGAGAAGATTTTCTTCACACAAAATTCTAAAATTCTAGTTTCGATACAGAGAGAGAGAGAGAGAGAATGAGAGAGAGAGAGAGAGAGAGAGAGAGAGAGAGAGAGAGAGAGAGAGATAGCAAGTTTTGAACCCCCAGGACACTAATAGCAAACAGATGCCAGACAAGGCCCCAAAGGGGGGAAGGTCACCTCCTGGTCCCCATCCCACAAGGCTCTTGAAGAAGAAATGGTCAAAGATCATAAAAGAGAGATAGAAGAAAAATGGGGAAAGGAAAGAGAAGCTCTACAAGAGAGGACGGACAAGGCATATAATTCCCTTGTGGTTTTTCTCCAGTATACTTTGAAGCTTGTTCTGCTATGTTGGAAAGGCAAGAAGCCTTGTCACAGATCCTGGGCTGGAGTTGGACTTCTATCTTTGAATGACCTTGAGGAACATGATCTTCCCTGCTCTGGTTTAAGAACAAAGCTCTAGCTCGGTCCTTTGACTCCAAATCTAGTGCTTTGGCTACTCTGCCATTCTGAGAACAAATATTGATCAAAAGTATATTCCTTGTATGGCGGTGGCTCAGCTGATTCCATTTGGGAATTTCTTGGCAAAAAGGGTAGAGTGGTTTGACCTTTCCTTTTCCAGCTGATTTTAGACTTGAGGAAAGAAAAACAAACAGAATTAAGTGAGGTGATCACAGTCATACCTCTACTTTCTGGGGCCAGATTTGAACTCCTGGAGATCAGTCTTCCTTGTTCCAGGCCAAGAGCTCTGTATGTTAGACAGCCTGAGGAAAGGAAACACACCTCAGGCCATTCAAATCCCATTCTCACTGAGAATTAAAAGATGCTTCTCTATCACACTTGTTTTCTGGGTGGAATAGGAAGTCATTGGACTTTCTCAACTGGTGAATTCTTCTCCCCTGTATAACTCAAAGCAAAGGATAATCTACATTTTGAAGAAGAGACCAAATGAAAGCATGCTAATCAATAAGGAATCCAATGGAGCCCACCATCTGGAAAACACATGACAGAATTCTATTCAAGTTTGGTTTGGAAAAGTTAGCATGGCTTAGTGGGATGGAATGGTGGGTCTGAATCACAAAGATTGAGGGTCAACTCTTGTTTGGGACACTTGAATCTTGAAGTGGCTCAGGCGGTTCCTTAGCCTTTCTCTATAGAATGCTATAGAATGCAATGGTCTTGTTTTATCCATGGAAAAGGAGTATGTGACATACCCAAAGTCACTCAAGTACCATTAAATCATAGGGGGGGTTCTCCGCTGGTGAAAGAAGTTCCCACACTCTAGATCCCCACTGCCAAGAAACTCCCCAATCCTTCACACGCATATATAAACAGATGTGTGTATGGATGGATGGATGGATGGATGGATGTATAGAGACGCATCTGTGTTTCTAGAGATTTGTGTGTCTATAGCTTAGCAAGGCTAGAAAGAAATGTCCCATTCAGTTGGCAAAAGGGAAAAGGAACCAAAAGTTTTCACAAGAAATCTTTGGGATGAGGGAAACACCTAAATAAGCAAGTTGGGAATCTTTTCCCTTTTAACTACTCTCACCCTAGGATCTTCGGAAAAAGAAAGTCAAATAGCATTCTTATAATAGCATGAAAGATCTATGAAGAAAGACATCATCTGCATCTCAAGAAAGACATGGGAAAGAGAAGTATGTAGAAAATCAAGGGACATCTAGAGGTGGAAAGGGCAGGAAGTCTGGAGAAATCTAGGGAAGGCTCAGGATGATTGACTCCACCCTGCATCGAGGTGTTAACTCAGTGGAAGTGCCAAGACAGTGGTTATCCAGCTTACAAGTCCTTAGTACTTAGTATAGTGCTACCAGTGTTGACACCTCCTCTACAAGAACCCCACCTACAATGATGGATTCCTAAGAGAGTATATAAGAGCTAAGGGATCTGGGAGGAAGACAGACTGGAAAAGAAAGACCCTCAGGGTGGCTGGCCTGTCTCCTTCCCTTCTCTACTGAGACAAGAGAGCAAACTCCACATTCCATATAGCTCTCTATTCCATATAGCCGTCTCTAGAGTGGAGTGGAGAAGGAAAGAAGAAAATTCAATAACTATTCTATCTTTTAAGAAAAAAAAAAAAAAAACACAAAAATATAGCTTCTTGTGGGGGCTCCTGGCGAGGCCCCGATCCAGCGTCCGCCATGGCCAACAAGATGGACATGTCCCTGGACGACATCATTAAAGTCAACCGGAAGCAGCGGGGCGTGTGCGGCGGGGACCGCAACCGAGTCCGCGCCCAAGACCGCGACCCAGACCCCGACCGAGAACGAGACCCAGACCGAGACCGAGACCGAGACCGAGACCGCGGCCGAGGCCGGGAGCGGGCTCAGAGCGGCCGCGGCAGCTGGGCTGCGCAGGTGACAGCCCGCCGAAGCCGAGGCGGGGGCCCCATCCGGAACCGGCGGGCCCTGGGCCGCGGAGGCGCCGGGGGCGGCGCCCGGAAACAACCCAAGCCCTACAGCCCACCAAAACGGCTTCCCCAGAAGAGGCAGCCCCACGGCTTCCACAGTGCCTCTGGAGGCGGGGCCCGAGGGGACACAGGGGGCCAATTGCTGATCTCCAATCTGGATGCTAGGGTTTCCGATGCGGATATTCAGGAACTATTTGCTCCTTTTGGAACTCTCAAGAAGTCAGCTCTCCATTATGATCCCTGGGGCCGAAGCTTAGGAACAGCAGACGTTCACTTTGAGCGAAAAGCAGACGCTCTCAAGGCCATGAAACGCTATGATGGTGTCACTTTGGATGGCAGCCCGATGAACGTTCAGCTTGTTCTCTCAAGGACTGATGCACAACGAAGACCTGCACACAGTGTAAAGACAGCTGCAGTGACTGCAAACCGTGACTCTGGACGTGCCCGTGATGGAGGTGGCTTCCGGAGAGGCGGCCGCCTTGGAGGCAATCCAGGGCGACCAGCGCCAGGGACTGCAAGAAATTCCAAACAACAGCTTTCTCGAGAAGAACTAGATGCACAATTGGATGCTTATCGTGCCATGCGGGATACCAGTTAAACTAAGCCCACATATTCCCTGCATGGCACACGACCCAGCATTCTCATTCTGGACCTTTGTGCTGGAAGGCAGAGGACACCACTGTGGCTCTGCTGTCAGGGATGGATCTGTGGCTTTTCTGTTTCCATATAGGATGGAAAACTCACCGAAAGGCTTTTGTGCTTGCTTTTCTTGACCTTTCGCTTGGGGGTTTTCTTTTGGTTGTTGTTTCTGTTTCTTCTTTGAATTCTGAAACAGACCTCTTTTGCACCATGAATTTTACTGCTTGCTGCGCTGGAGAAGGTGGCCTTTTCACCTTTGCCATAATAAAACACAACTGGGGCTAGAAGGGAAACGCTACGGATTGTACATTTCTTCCACAAAAAATAGCATTGAATAGACTTTGATGGAGGGCATCCAAGAGGTTTCCCATCAACATTTGGAACTGTCAAAACTATTTTGACCAGTGATTGCTTTTTTCTTCCTGCTCTGAATCCAGTCTGAGAATGTACTTTCAATAAAATTGGATCAGTTGTCCACTATTTCAAAGTCTGGTTTTTTTTTCCCACAGCAAAATGAATGCATGGATATGTAGACCTATCTGGTATTTCACTTAGACTTTCATCTATTTGTATTGACCCCCATCTGGGGCCGGGGCAGGGGGGCAGGGGGGCAGGGGCGAAGGAGGGGAACAGGTGCAACTAAAGCTGTGGCAATCCTAAGAGAATTAATGAAGGGAACAAAATAATAGAAACCCTTTTTAGGAAAAGAAAAAGATAAGCAAGAAAACATTGCAGGGTGGGCCAGGAAGCTTGGGGTTTCAAAGTAATCACTTAGTGAGTAGGAAGGGGGAAATACAGAAAATAGAGACAAAAGGATTCCATAGCTCAATAAAAATAACAAGGGAGAACCAAGCTTAGAACTCATCAGTAAAAGCTAGACAAATAAAGGGCAGGAGAACCTTGGTGGGAATGGGAGTCCTGGGAATGGGTTGATTTAGAGGACCTTAAGCAAAACTGCTCAGGCCTACAAAGTTCTAGATTAAAAGTAAAAGGGACTGAAAATAGCACTTGATTCAGAGAACACAGTCAAAATATCCAAATACAAAGAAAGACTTAATGGGGAAATCTTACACAATGGGTGGGCTGAAGAACAAGTCATTCAACACTTCATCATCATGGCAAAGAAAAGGATGTTGAAAAAATAACATACAAAATTTGGGATGCATCCAAAGCACTCTTTCTGAGGTTTCAATATGACATCTGAAAGTAATTCAAAAGAAAAAGTGAATTGAACATACATTTTCATAAGAATCTGCCACATAAGTGCCCTCCAAGTCATCATAAAAAAAGAGAAAATATTGAAGTTAAGGGGAGAAACAGATAAAAAATAAAAACAACCAAAAAAACAAAACAAACAAAGAAAAAACAAACAAGAACAACAACAAAACAAAGGCTCCAGAAATGAACAACAAAGCTAAAAGCTTCTTCTTGGAAAAAAAAAATTGTGCCCATTCACAAACCTTTAGCTAAATGGATTAAAAAGGATGCAGAAAAATAGTCAATAAAATAGCAAGTGAACAAGGTGAAAGCAGAACAAAGCTGGAAGAACAATTCAGCACAACATGATCGGTACCTATGCATCCCCAAATTCCAAAGAACATGAAACAGAGAAGATTTTCTTCACACAAAATTCTAAAATTCTAGTTTCGATACAGAGAGAGAGAGAGAGAGAGAGAATGAGAGAGAGAGAGAGAGAGAGAGAGAGAGAGAGAGAGAGAGAGAGAGAGATAGCAAGTTTTGAACCCCCAGGACACTAATAGCAAACAGATGCCAGACAAGGCCCCAAAGGGGGGAAGGTCACCTCCTGGTCCCCATCCCACAAGGCTCTTGAAGAAGAAATGGTCAAAGATCATAAAAGAGAGATAGAAGAAAAATGGGGAAAGGAAAGAGAAGCTCTACAAGAGAGGACGGACAAGGCATATAATTCCCTTGTGGTTTTTCTCCAGTATACTTTGAAGCTTGTTCTGCTATGTTGGAAAGGCAAGAAGCCTTGTCACAGATCCTGGGCTGGAGTTGGACTTCTATCTTTGAATGACCTTGAGGAACATGATCTTCCCTGCTCTGGTTTAAGAACAAAGCTCTAGCTCGGTCCTTTGACTCCAAATCTAGTGCTTTGGCTACTCTGCCATTCTGAGAACAAATATTGATCAAAAGTATATTCCTTGTATGGCGGTGGCTCAGCTGATTCCATTTGGGAATTTCTTGGCAAAAAGGGTAGAGTGGTTTGACCTTTCCTTTTCCAGCTGATTTTAGACTTGAGGAAAGAAAAACAAACAGAATTAAGTGAGGTGATCACAGTCATACCTCTACTTTCTGGGGCCAGATTTGAACTCCTGGAGATCAGTCTTCCTTGTTCCAGGCCAAGAGCTCTGTATGTTAGACAGCCTGAGGAAAGGAAACACACCTCAGGCCATTCAAATCCCATTCTCACTGAGAATTAAAAGATGCTTCTCTATCACACTTGTTTTCTGGGTGGAATAGGAAGTCATTGGACTTTCTCAACTGGTGAATTCTTCTCCCCTGTATAACTCAAAGCAAAGGATAATCTACATTTTGAAGAAGAGACCAAATGAAAGCATGCTAATCAATAAGGAATCCAATGGAGCCCACCATCTGGAAAACACATGACAGAATTCTATTCAAGTTTGGTTTGGAAAAGTTAGCATGGCTTAGTGGGATGGAATGGTGGGTCTGAATCACAAAGATTGAGGGTCAACTCTTGTTTGGGACACTTGAATCTTGAAGTGGCTCAGGCGGTTCCTTAGCCTTTCTCTATAGAATGCTATAGAATGCAATGGTCTTGTTTTATCCATGGAAAAGGAGTATGTGACATACCCAAAGTCACTCAAGTACCATTAAATCATAGGGGGGGTTCTCCGCTGGTGAAAGAAGTTCCCACACTCTAGATCCCCACTGCCAAGAAACTCCCCAATCCTTCACACGCATATATAAACAGATGTGTGTATGGATGGATGGATGGATGGATGGATGTATAGAGACGCATCTGTGTTTCTAGAGATTTGTGTGTCTATAGCTTAGCAAGGCTAGAAAGAAATGTCCCATTCAGTTGGCAAAAGGGAAAAGGAACCAAAAGTTTTCACAAGAAATCTTTGGGATGAGGGAAACACCTAAATAAGCAAGTTGGGAATCTTTTCCCTTTTAACTACTCTCACCCTAGGATCTTCGGAAAAAGAAAGTCAAATAGCATTCTTATAATAGCATGAAAGATCTATGAAGAAAGACATCATCTGCATCTCAAGAAAGACATGGGAAAGAGAAGTATGTAGAAAATCAAGGGACATCTAGAGGTGGAAAGGGCAGGAAGTCTGGAGAAATCTAGGGAAGGCTCAGGATGATTGACTCCACCCTGCATCGAGGTGTTAACTCAGTGGAAGTGCCAAGACAGTGGTTATCCAGCTTACAAGTCCTTAGTACTTAGTATAGTGCTACCAGTGTTGACACCTCCTCTACAAGAACCCCACCTACAATGATGGATTCCTAAGAGAGTATATAAGAGCTAAGGGATCTGGGAGGAAGACAGACTGGAAAAGAAAGACCCTCAGGGTGGCTGGCCTGTCTCCTTCCCTTCTCTACTGAGACAAGAGAGCAAACTCCACATTCCATATAGCTCTCTATTCCATATAGCCGTCTCTAGAGTGGAGTGGAGAAGGAAAGAAGAAAATTCAATAACTATTCTATCTTTTAAGAAAAAAAAAAAAAAAAAAACACAAAAATATAGCTTCTTGTGGGGGCTCCTGGCGAGGCCCCGATCCAGCGTCCGCCATGGCCAACAAGATGGACATGTCCCTGGACGACATCATTAAAGTCAACCGGAAGCAGCGGGGCGTGTGCGGCGGGGACCGCAACCGAGTCCGCGCCCAAGACCGCGACCCAGACCCCGACCGAGAACGAGACCCAGACCGAGACCGAGACCGAGACCGAGACCGCGGCCGAGGCCGGGAGCGGGCTCAGAGCGGCCGCGGCAGCTGGGCTGCGCAGGTGACAGCCCGCCGAAGCCGAGGCGGGGGCCCCATCCGGAACCGGCGGGCCCTGGGCCGCGGAGGCGCCGGGGGCGGCGCCCGGAAACAACCCAAGCCCTACAGCCCACCAAAACGGCTTCCCCAGAAGAGGCAGCCCCACGGCTTCCACAGTGCCTCTGGAGGCGGGGCCCGAGGGGACACAGGGGGCCAATTGCTGATCTCCAATCTGGATGCTAGGGTTTCCGATGCGGATATTCAGGAACTATTTGCTCCTTTTGGAACTCTCAAGAAGTCAGCTCTCCATTATGATCCCTGGGGCCGAAGCTTAGGAACAGCAGACGTTCACTTTGAGCGAAAAGCAGACGCTCTCAAGGCCATGAAACGCTATGATGGTGTCACTTTGGATGGCAGCCCGATGAACGTTCAGCTTGTTCTCTCAAGGACTGATGCACAACGAAGACCTGCACACAGTGTAAAGACAGCTGCAGTGACTGCAAACCGTGACTCTGGACGTGCCCGTGATGGAGGTGGCTTCCGGAGAGGCGGCCGCCTTGGAGGCAATCCAGGGCGACCAGCGCCAGGGACTGCAAGAAATTCCAAACAACAGCTTTCTCGAGAAGAACTAGATGCACAATTGGATGCTTATCGTGCCATGCGGGATACCAGTTAAACTAAGCCCACATATTCCCTGCATGGCACACGACCCAGCATTCTCATTCTGGACCTTTGTGCTGGAAGGCAGAGGACACCACTGTGGCTCTGCTGTCAGGGATGGATCTGTGGCTTTTCTGTTTCCATATAGGATGGAAAACTCACCGAAAGGCTTTTGTGCTTGCTTTTCTTGACCTTTCGCTTGGGGGTTTTCTTTTGGTTGTTGTTTCTGTTTCTTCTTTGAATTCTGAAACAGACCTCTTTTGCACCATGAATTTTACTGCTTGCTGCGCTGGAGAAGGTGGCCTTTTCACCTTTGCCATAATAAAACACAACTGGGGCTAGAAGGGAAACGCTACGGATTGTACATTTCTTCCACAAAAAATAGCATTGAATAGACTTTGATGGAGGGCATCCAAGAGGTTTCCCATCAACATTTGGAACTGTCAAAACTATTTTGACCAGTGATTGCTTTTTTCTTCCTGCTCTGAATCCAGTCTGAGAATGTACTTTCAATAAAATTGGATCAGTTGTCCACTATTTCAAAGTCTGGTTTTTTTTTCCCACAGCAAAATGAATGCATGGATATGTAGACCTATCTGGTATTTCACTTAGACTTTCATCTATTTGTATTGACCCCCATCTGGGGCCGGGGCAGGGGGGCAGGGGGGCAGGGGCGAAGGAGGGGAACAGGTGCAACTAAAGCTGTGGCAATCCTAAGAGAATTAATGAAGGGAACAAAATAATAGAAACCCTTTTTAGGAAAAGAAAAAGATAAGCAAGAAAACATTGCAGGGTGGGCCAGGAAGCTTGGGGTTTCAAAGTAATCACTTAGTGAGTAGGAAGGGGGAAATACAGAAAATAGAGACAAAAGGATTCCATAGCTCAATAAAAATAACAAGGGAGAACCAAGCTTAGAACTCATCAGTAAAAGCTAGACAAATAAAGGGCAGGAGAACCTTGGTGGGAATGGGAGTCCTGGGAATGGGTTGATTTAGAGGACCTTAAGCAAAACTGCTCAGGCCTACAAAGTTCTAGATTAAAAGTAAAAGGGACTGAAAATAGCACTTGATTCAGAGAACACAGTCAAAATATCCAAATACAAAGAAAGACTTAATGGGGAAATCTTACACAATGGGTGGGCTGAAGAACAAGTCATTCAACACTTCATCATCATGGCAAAGAAAAGGATGTTGAAAAAATAACATACAAAATTTGGGATGCATCCAAAGCACTCTTTCTGAGGTTTCAATATGACATCTGAAAGTAATTCAAAAGAAAAAGTGAATTGAACATACATTTTCATAAGAATCTGCCACATAAGTGCCCTCCAAGTCATCATAAAAAAAGAGAAAATATTGAAGTTAAGGGGAGAAACAGATAAAAAATAAAAACAACCAAAAAAACAAAACAAACAAAGAAAAAACAAACAAGAACAACAACAAAACAAAGGCTCCAGAAATGAACAACAAAGCTAAAAGCTTCTTCTTGGAAAAAAAAATTGTGTCCATTCACAAACCTTTAGCTAAATGGATTAAAAAGAATGCAGAAAAATAGTCAATAAAATAGCAAGTGAACAAGGTGAAAGCAGAACAAAGCTGGAAGAACAATTCAGCACAACATGATCGGTACCTATGCATCCCCAAATTCCAAAGAACATGAAACAGAGAAGATTTTCTTCAAACAAAATTCTAAAATTCTAGTTTCGATGCAGAGAGAGAGAGAGAGAGAGAGAGAGAGAGAGAGAGAGAGAGAGAGAGAGAGAGAGAGAGATAGCAAGTTTTGAACCCCCAGGACACTAATAGCAAACAGATGCCAGACAAGGCCCCAAAAGGGGGAAGGTCACCTCCTGGTCCCCATCCCACAAGGCTCTTTAAGAAGAAATGGTCAAAGATCATAAAAGAGAGCTAGAAGAAAAATGGGGAAAGGAAAGAGAAGCTCTGCAAGAGAGGACAGACAAGGCATATAATTCCCTTGTGGTTTCTCTCCAGTATACTTTGAAGCTTGTTCTGCTATGTTGGAAAGGCAAGAAGCCTTGTCACAGATCCTGGGTTGGAGTTGGAGTTCTATCTTTGAATGACCTTGAGGAACATGATCTTCCCTGCTCTGGTTTAAGAACAAAGCTCTAGCTAGGTCCTTTGACTCCAAATCTAGTGCTTTGGCTACTCTGCCATTCTGAGAACAAATATTGATCAAAAGTATATTCCTTGTATGGCGGTGGCTCAGCTGATTCCATTTGGGAATTTCTTGGCAAAAAGGGTAGAGTGGTTTGACCTTTCCTTTTCCAGCTGATTTTAGACTTGAGGAAAGAAAAACAAACAGAATTAAGTGAGGTGATCACAGTCATACCTCTACTTTCTGGGGCCAGATTTGAACTCCTGGAGATCAGTCCTCCTTGTTCCAGGCCAAGAGCTCTGTATGTTAGACAGACTGAGGAAAGGAAACACACCTCAGGCCATTCAAATCCCATTCTCACTGAGAATTAAAAGATGCTTCTCTATCACACTTGTTTTCTGGGTGGAATAGGAAGTCATTGGACTTTCTCAACTGGTGAATTCTTCTCCCCTGTATAACTCAAAGCAAAGGATAATCTACATTTTGAAGAAGAGACCAAATGAAAGCATGCTAATCAATAAGGAATCCAATGGAGCCCACCATCTGGAAAACACATGACAGAATTCTATTCAAGTTTGGTTTGGAAAAGTTAGCATGGCTTAGTGGGATGGAATGGTGCGTCTGAATCACAAAGATTGAGGGTCAACTCTTGTTTGGGACACTTGAATCTTGAAGTGGCTCAGGCGGTTCCTTAGCCTTTCTCTATAGAATGCTATAGAATGCAATGGTCTTGTTTTATCCATGGAAAAGGAGTATGTGACATACCCAAAGTCACTCAAGTACCATTAAATCATAGGGGGGGTTCTCCGCTGGTGAAAGAAGTTCCCACACTCTAGATCCCCACTCCCAAGAAACTCCCCAATCCTTCACAAGCATATATAAACAGATGTGTGTATGGATGGATGGATGGATGGATGGATGGATGGATGGATGGATGGATGGATGTATAGAGACGCATCTGTGTTTCTAGAGATTTGTGTGTCTATAGCTTAGCAAGGCTAGAAAGAAATGTCCCATTCAGTTGGCAAAAGGGAAAAGGAACCAAAAGTTTTCACAAGAAATCTTTGGGATGAGGGAAACACCTAAATAAGCAAGTTGGGAATCTTTTCCCTTTTAACTACTCTCACCCTAGGATCTTCGGAAAAAGAAAGTCAAATAGCATTCTTATAATAGCATGAAAGATCTATGAAGAAAGACATCATCTGCATCTCAAGAAAGACATGGGAAAGAGAAGTATGTAGAAAATCAAGGGACATCTAGAGGTGGAAAGGGCAGGAAGTCTGGAGAAATCTAGAGAAGGCTCAGGATGATTGACTTCACCCTGCATCGAGGTGTTAACTCAGTGGAAGTGCCAAGACAGTGGTTATCCAGCTTACAAGTCCTTAGTACTTAGTATAGTGCTACCAGTGTTGACACCTCCTCTACAAGAACCCCACCTACAATGATGGATTCCTAAGAGAGTATATAAGAGCTAAGGGATCTGGGAGGAAGACAGACTGGAAAAGAAAGACCCTCAGGGTGGCTGGCCTGTCTCCTTCCCTTCTCTACTGAGACAAGAGAGCAAACTCCACATTCCATATAGCTCTCTATTCCATATAGCCGTCTCTAGAGTGGAGTGGAGAAGGAAAGAAGAAAATTCAATAACTATTCTATCTTTTAAGAAAAAAAAAAACCATAAAAATATAGCTTCTTGTGGGGGCTCCTGGCGAGGCCCCGATCCAGCGTCCGCCATGGCCAACAAGATGGACATGTCCCTGGACGACATCATTAAAGTCAACCGGAAGCAGCGGGGCGTGTGCGGCGGGGACCGCAACCGAGTCCGCGCCCAAGACCGCGACCCAGACCGCGACCGAGACCGAGACCGAGAACACGACCCAGACCGAGACCGAGACCGAGACCGAGACCGCGGCCGAGGCCGGGAGCGGGCTCAGAGCGGCCGCGGCAGCTGGGCTGCGCAGGTGACAGCCCGCCGAAGCCGAGGCGGGGGCCCCATCCGGAACCGGCGGGCCCTGGGCCGCGGAGGCGCCGGGGGCGGCGCCCGGAAACAACCCAAGCCCTACAGCCCACCAAAACGGCTTCCCCAGAAGAGGCAGCCCCACGGCTTCCACAGTGCCTCTGGAGGCGGGGCCCGAGGGGACACAGGGGGCCAATTGCTGATCTCCAATCTGGATGCTAGGGTTTCCGATGCGGATATTCAGGAACTATTTGCTCCTTTTGGAACTCTCAAGAAGTCAGCTCTCCATTATGATCCCTGGGGCCGAAGCTTAGGAACAGCAGACGTTCACTTTGAGCGAAAAGCAGACGCTCTCAAGGCCATGAAACGCTATGATGGTGTCACTTTGGATGGCAGCCCGATGAACGTTCAGCTTGTTCTCTCAAGGACTGATGCACAACGAAGACCTGCACACAGTGTAAAGACAGCTGCAGTGACTGCAAACCGTGACTCTGGACGTGCCCGTGATGGAGGTGGCTTCCGGAGAGGCGGCCGCCTTGGAGGCAATCCAGGGCGACCAGCGCCAGGGACTGCAAGAAATTCCAAACAACAGCTTTCTCGAGAAGAACTAGATGCACAATTGGATGCTTATCGTGCCATGCGGGATACCAGTTAAACTAAGCCCACATATTCCCTGCATGGCACACGACCCAGCATTCTCATTCTGGACCTTTGTGCTGGAAGGCAGAGGACACCACTGTGGCTCTGCTGTCAGGGATGGATCTGTGGCTTTTCTGTTTCCATATAGGATGGAAAACTCACCGAAAGGCTTTTGTGCTTGCTTTTCTTGACCTTTCGCTTGGGGGTTTTCTTTTGGTTGTTGTTTCTGTTTCTTCTTTGAATTCTGAAACAGACCTCTTTTGCACCATGAATTTTACTGCTTGCTGCGCTGGAGAAGGTGGCCTTTTCACCTTTGCCATAATAAAACACAACTGGGGCTAGAAGGGAAACGCTACGGATTGTACATTTCTTCCACAAAAAATAGCATTGAATAGACTTTGATGGAGGGCATCCAAGAGGTTTCCCATCAACATTTGGAACTGTCAAAACTATTTTGACCAGTGATTGCTTTTTTCTTCCTGCTCTGAATCCAGTCTGAGAATGTACTTTCAATAAAATTGGATCAGTTGTCCACTATTTCAAAGTCTGGTTTTTTTTCCCCCACAGCAAAATGAATGCATGGATATGTAGACCTATCTGGTATTTCACTTAGACTTTCATCTATTTGTATTGACCCCCATCTGGGGCCGGGGCAGGGGGGCAGGGGGGCAGGGGCGAAGGAGGGGAACAGGTGCAACTAAAGCTGTGGCAATCCTAAGAGAATTAATGAAGGGAACAAAATAATAGAAACCCTTTTTAGGAAAAGAAAAAGATAAGCAAGAAAACATTGCAGGGTGGGCCAGGAAGCTTGGGGTTTCAAAGTAATCACTTAGTGAGTAGGAAGGGGGAAATACAGAAAATAGAGACAAAAGGATTCCATAGCTCAATAAAAATAACAAGGGAGAACCAAGCTTAGAACTCATCAGTAAAAGCTAGACAAATAAAGGGCAGGAGAACCTTGGTGGGAATGGGAGTCCTGGGAATGGGTTGATTTAGAGGACCTTAAGCAAAACTGCTCAGGCCTACAAAGTTCTAGATTAAAAGTAAAAGGGACTGAAAATAGCACTTGATTCAGAGAACACAGTCAAAATATCCAAATACAAAGAAAGACTTAATGGGGAAATCTTACACAATGGGTGGGCTGAAGAACAAGTCATTCAACACTTCATCATCATGGCAAAGAAAAGGATGTTGAAAAAATAACATACAAAATTTGGGATGCATCCAAAGCACTCTTTCTGAGGTTTCAATATGACATCTGAAAGTAATTCAAAAGAAAAAGTGAATTGAACATACATTTTCATAAGAATCTGCCACATAAGTGCCCTCCAAGTCATCATAAAAAAAGAGAAAATATTGAAGTTAAGTGGAGAAACAGATAAAAAATAAAAACAACCAAAAAAACAAAACAAACAAAGAAAAAACAAACAAGAACAACAACAAAACAAAGGCTCCGGAAATGAACAACAAAGCTAAAAGCTTCTTCTTGGAAAAAAAATTGTGTCCATTCACAAACCTTTAGCTAAATGGATTAAAAAGAATGCAGAAAAATAGTCAATAAAATAGCAAGTGAACAAGGTGAAAGCAGAACAAAGCTGGAAGAACAATTCAGCACAACATGATCTGTACCTATGCATCCCCAAATTCCAAAGAACATGAAACAGAGAAGATTTTCTTCAAACAAAATTCTAAAATTCTAGTTTCGATACAGAGAGAGAGAGAGAGAGAGAGAGAGAGAGAGAGAGAGAGAGAGAGAGAGAGAGAGAGAGAGAGAGAGAGAGAGAAAGAGATAGCAAGTTTTGAACCCCCAGGACACTAATAGCAAACAGATGCCAGACAAGGCCCCAAAGGGGGGAAGGTCACCTCCTGGTCCCCATCCCACAAGGCTCTTTAAGAAGAAATGGTCAAAGATCATAAAAGAGAGCTAGAAGAAAAATGGGGAAAGGAAAGAGAAGCTCTACAAGAGAGGACGGACAAGGCATATAATTCCCTTGTGGTTTCTCTCCAGTATACTTTGAAGCTTGTTCTGCTATGTTGGAAAGGCAAGAAGCCTTGTCACAGATCCTGGGTTGGAGTTGGACTTCTATCTTTGAATGACCTTGAGGAACATGATCTTCCCTGCTCTGGTTTAAGAACAAAGCTCTAGCTCGGTCCTTTGACTCCAAATCTAGTGCTTTGGCTACTCTGCCATTCTGAGAACAAATATTGATCAAAAGTATATTCCTTGTATGGCGGTGGCTCAGCTGATTCCATTTGGGAATTTCTTGGCAAAAAGGGTAGAGTGGTTTGACCTTTCCTTTTCCAGCTGATTTTAGACTTGAGGAAAGAAAAACAAACAGAATTAAGTGAGGTGATCACAGTCATACCTCTACTTTCTGGGGCCAGATTTGAACTCCTGGAGATCAGTCTTCCTTGTTCCAGGCCAAGAGCTCTGTATGTTAGACAGCCTGAGGAAAGGAAACACACCTCAGGCCATTCAAATCCCATTCTCACTGAGAATTAAAAGATGCTTCTCTATCACACTAGTTTTCTGGGTGGAATAGGAAGTCATTGGACTTTCTCAACTGGTGAATTCTTCTCCCCTGTATAACTCAAAGCAAAGGATAATCTACATTTTGAAGAAGAGACCAAATGAAAGCATGCTAATCAATAAGGAATCCAATGGAGCCCACCATCTGGAAAACACATGACAGAATTCTATTCAAGTTTGGTTTGGAAAAGTTAGCATGGCTTAGTGGGATGGAATGGTGGGTCTGAATCACAAAGATTGAGGGTCAACTCTTGTTTGGGACACTTGAATCTTGAAGTGGCTCAGGCGGTTCCTTAGCCTTTCTCTATAGAATGCTATAGAATGCAATGGTCTTGTTTTATCCATGGAAAAGGAGTATGTGACATACCCAAAGTCACTCAAGTACCATTAAATCATAGGGGGGGTTCTCCGCTGGTGAAAGAAGTTCCCACACTCTAGATCCCCACTGCCAAGAAACTCCCCAATCCTTCACACGCATATATAAACAGATGTGTGTATGGATGGATGGATGGATGGATGGATGGATGGATGGATGTATAGAGACGCATCTGTGTTTCTAGAGATTTGTGTGTCTATAGCTTAGCAAGGCTAGAAAGAAATGTCCCATTCAGTTGGCAAAAGGGAAAAGGAACCAAAAGTTTTCACAAGAAATCTTTGGGATGAGGGAAACACCTAAATAAGCAAGTTGGGAATCTTTTCCCTTTTAACTACTCTCACCCTAGGATCTTCGGAAAAAGAAAGTCAAATAGCATTCTTATAATAGCATGAAAGATCTATGAAGAAAGACATCATCTGCATCTCAAGAAAGACATGGGAAAGAGAAGTATGTAGAAAATCAAGGGACATCTAGAGGTGGAAAGGGCAGGAAGTCTGGAGAAATCTAGGGAAGGCTCAGGATGATTGACTTCACCCTGCATCGAGGTGTTAACTCAGTGGAAGTGCCAAGACAATGGTTATCCAGCTTACAAGTCCTTAGTACTTAGTATAGTGCTACCAGTGTTGACACCTCCTCTACAAGAACCCCACCTACAATGATGGATTCCTAAGAGAGTATATAAGAGCTAAGGGATCTGGGAGGAAAACAGACTGGAAAAGAAAGACCCTCAGGGTGGCTGGCCTGTCTCCTTCCCTTCTCTACTGAGACAAGAGAGCAAACTCCACATTCCATATAGCTCTCTATTCCATATAGCCGTCTCTAGAGTGGAGTGGAGAAGGAAAGAAGAAAATTCAATAACTATTCTATCTTTTAAGAAAAAAAAAAAACCACAAAAATATAGCTTCTTGTGGGGGCTCCTGGCGAGGCCCCGATCCAGCGTCCGCCATGGCCAACAAGATGGACATGTCCCTGGACGACATCATTAAAGTCAACGGGAAGCAGCGGGGCGTGTGCGGCGGGGACCGCAACCGAGTCCGCGCCCAAGACCGCGACCCAGACCGCGACCGAGACCGAGACCGAGACCGAGACCGCGGCCGAGGCCGGGAGCGGGCTCAGAGCGGCCGCGGCAGCTGGGCTGCGCAGGTGACAGCCCGCCGAAGCCGAGGCGGGGGCCCCATCCGGAACCGGCGGGCCCTGGGCCGCGGAGGCGCCGGGGGCGGCGCCCGGAAACAACCCAAGCCCTACAGCCCACCAAAACGGCTTCCCCAGAAGAGGCAGCCCCACGGCTTCCACAGTGCCTCTGGAGGCGGGGCCCGAGGGGACACAGGGGGCCAATTGCTGATCTCCAATCTGGATGCTAGGGTTTCCGATGCGGATATTCAGGAACTATTTGCTCCTTTTGGAACTCTCAAGAAGTCAGCTCTCCATTATGATCCCTGGGGCCGAAGCTTAGGAACAGCAGACGTTCACTTTGAGCGAAAAGCAGACGCTCTCAAGGCCATGAAACGCTATGATGGTGTCACTTTGGATGGCAGCCCGATGAACGTTCAGCTTGTTCTCTCAAGGACTGATGCACAACGAAGACCTGCACACAGTGTAAAGACAGCTGCAGTGACTGCAAACCGTGACTCTGGACGTGCCCGTGATGGAGGTGGCTTCCGGAGAGGCGGCCGCCTTGGAGGCAATCCAGGGCGACCAGCGCCAGGGACTGCAAGAAATTCCAAACAACAGCTTTCTCGAGAAGAACTAGATGCACAATTGGATGCTTATCGTGCCATGCGGGATACCAGTTAAACTAAGCCCACATATTCCCTGCATGGCACACGACCCAGCATTCTCATTCTGGACCTTTGTGCTGGAAGGCAGAGGACACCACTGTGGCTCTGCTGTCAGGGATGGATCTGTGGCTTTTCTGTTTCCATATAGGATGGAAAACTCACCGAAAGGCTTTTGTGCTTGCTTTTCTTGACCTTTCGCTTGGGGGTTTTCTTTTGGTTGTTGTTTCTGTTTCTTCTTTGAATTCTGAAACAGACCTCTTTTGCACCATGAATTTTACTGCTTGCTGCGCTGGAGAAGGTGGCCTTTTCACCTTTGCCATAATAAAACACAACTGGGGCTAGAAGGGAAACGCTACGGATTGTACATTTCTTCCACAAAAAATAGCATTGAATAGACTTTGATGGAGGGCATCCAAGAGGTTTCCCATCAACATTTGGAACTGTCAAAACTATTTTGACCAGTGATTGCTTTTTTCTTCCTGCTCTGAATCCAGTCTGAGAATGTACTTTCAATAAAATTGGATCAGTTGTCCACTATTTCAAAGTCTGGTTTTTTTTTCCCACAGCAAAATGAATGCATGGATATGTAGACCTATCTGGTATTTCACTTAGACTTTCATCTATTTGTATTGACCCCCATCTGGGGCCGGGGCAGGGGGGCAGGGGGGCAGGGGCGAAGGAGGGGAACATGCAACTAAAGCTGTGGCAATCCTAAGAGAATTAATGAAGGGAACAAAATAATAGAAACCCTTTTTAGGAAAAGAAAAAGATAAGCAAGAAAACATTGCAGGGTGGGCCAGGAAGCTTGGGGTTTCAAAGTAATCACTTAGTGAGTAGGAAGGGGGAAATACAGAAAATAGAGACAAAAGGATTCCATAGCTCAATAAAAATAACAAGGGAGAACCAAGCTTAGAACTCATCAGTAAAAGCTAGACAAATAAAGGGCAGGAGAACCTTGGTGGGAATGGGAGTCCTGGGAATGGGTTGATTTAGAGGACCTTAAGCAAAACTGCTCAGGCCTACAAAGTTCTAGATTAAAAGTAAAAGGGACTGAAAATAGCACTTGATTCAGAGAACACAGTCAAAATATCCAAATACAAAGAAAGACTTAATGGGGAAATCTTACACAATGGGTGGGCTGAAGAACAAGTCATTCAACACTTCATCATCATGGCAAAGAAAAGGATGTTGAAAAAATAACATACAAAATTTGGGATGCATCCAAAGCACTCTTTCTGAGGTTTCAATATGACATCTGAAAGTAATTCAAAAGAAAAAGTGAATTGAACATACATTTTCATAAGAATCTGCCACATAAGTGCCCTCCAAGTCATCATAAAAAAAGAGAAAATATTGAAGTTAAGGGGAGAAACAGATAAAAAATAAAAACAACCAAAAAAACAAAACAAACAAAGAAAAAACAAACAAGAACAACAACAAAACAAAGGCTCCAGAAATGAACAACAAAGCTAAAAGCTTCTTCTTGGAAAAAAAAATTGTGTCCATTCACAAACCTTTAGCTAAATGGATTAAAAAGAATGCAGAAAAATAGTCAATAAAATAGCAAGTGAACAAGGTGAAAGCAGAACAAAGCTGGAAGAACAATTCAGCACAACATGATCTGTACCTATGCATCCCCAAATTCCAAAGAACATGAAACAGAGAAGATTTTCTTCAAACAAAATTCTAAAATTCTAGTTTCGATACAGAAAGAGAGAGAGAGAGAGAGAGAGAGAGAGAGAGAGAGAGAGAGAGAGAGAGAGAGAGAATGAGAGAGAGAGAGAGAGAGAGAGAGAGAGAGAGAGAGAGAGAGAGAGAGAGAGAGACATAGCAAGTTTTGAACCCCCAGGACACTAATAGCAAACAGATGCCAGACAAGGCCCCAAAGGGGGGAAGGTCACCTCCTGGTCCCCATCCCACAAGGCTCTTGAAGAAGAAATGGTCAAAGATCATAAAAGAGAGCTAGAAGAAAAATGGGGAAAGGAAAGAGAAGCTCTACAAGAGAGGACGGACAAGGCATATAATTCCCTTGTGGTTTCTCTCCAGTATACTTTGAAGCTTGTTCTGCTATGTTGGAAAGGCAAGAAGCCTTGTCACAGATCCTGGGTTGGAGTTGGACTTCTATCTTTGAATGACCTTGAGGAACATGATCTTCCCTGCTCTGGTTTAAGAACAAAGCTCTAGCTCGGTCCTTTGACTCCAAATCTAGTGCTTTGGCTACTCTGCCATTCTGAGAACAAATATTGATGAAAAGTATATTCCTTGTATGGCGGTGGCTCAGCTGATTCCATTTGGGAATTTCTTGGCAAAAAGGGTAGAGTGGTTTGACCTTTCCTTTTCCAGCTGATTTTAGACTTGAGGAAAGAAAAACAAACAGAATTAAGTGAGGTGATCACAGTCATACCTCTACTTTCTGGGGCCAGATTTGAACTCCTGGAGATCAGTCTTCCTTGTTCCAGGCCAAGAGCTCTGTATGTTAGACAGCCTGAGGAAAGGAAACACACCTCAGGCCATTCAAATCCCATTCTCACTGAGAATTAAAAGATGCTTCTCTATCACACTTGTTTTCTGGGTGGAATAGGAAGTCATTGGACTTTCTCAACTGGTGAATTCTTCTCCCCTGTATAACTCAAAGCAAAGGATAATCTACATTTTGAAGAAGAGACCAAATGAAAGCATGCTAATCAATAAGGAATCCAATGGAGCCCACCATCTGGAAAACACATGACAGAATTCTATTCAAGTTTGGTTTGGAAAAGTTAGCATGGCTTACTGGGATGGAATGGTGGGTCTGAATCACAAAGATTGAGGGTCAACTCTTGTTTGGGACACTTGAATCTTGAAGTGGCTCAGGCGGTTCCTTAGCCTTTCTCTATAGAATGCAATGGTCTTGTTTTATCCATGGAAAAGGAGTATGTGACATACCCAAAGTCACTCAAGTACCATTAAATCATAGGGGGGGTTCTCCGCTGGTGAAAGAAGTTCCCACACTCTAGATCCCCACTGCCAAGAAACTCCCCAATCCTTCACACGCATATATAAACAGATGTGTGTATGGATGGATGGATGGATGGATGGATGGATGGATGGATGGATAGAGACGCATCTGTGTTTCTAGACATTTGTGTGTCTATAGCTTAGCAAGGCTAGAAAGAAATGTCCCATTCAGTTGGCAAAAGGGAAAAGGAACCAAAAGTTTTCACAAGAAATCTTTGGGATGAGGGAAACACCTAAATAAGCAAGTTGGGAATCTTTTCCCTTTTAACTACTCTCACCCTAGGATCTTCGGAAAAAGAAAGTCAAATAGCATTCTTATAATAGCATGAAAGATCTATGAAGAAAGACATCATCTGCATCTCAAGAAAGACATGGGAAAGAGAAGTATGTAGAAAATCAAGGGACATCTAGAGGTGGAAAGGGCAGGAAGTCTGGAGAAATCTAGGGAAGGCTCAGGATGATTGACTTCACCCTGCATCGAGGTGTTAACTCAGTGGAAGTGCCAAGACAATGGTTATCCAGCTTACAAGTCCTTAGTACTTAGTATAGTGCTACCAGTGTTGACACCTCCTCTACAAGAACCCCACCTACAATGATGGATTCCTAAGAGAGTATATAAGAGCTAAGGGATCTGGGAGGAAAACAGACTGGAAAAGAAAGACCCTCAGGGTGGCTGGCCTGTCTCCTTCCCTTCTCTACTGAGACAAGAGAGCAAACTCCACATTCCATATAGCTCTCTATTCCATATAGCCGTCTCTAGAGTGGAGTGGAGAAGGAAAGAAGAAAATTCAATAACTATTCTATCTTTTAAGAAAAAAAAAAAAACCACAAAAATATAGCTTCTTGTGGGGGCTCCTGGCGAGGCCCCGATCCAGCGTCCGCCATGGCCAACAAGATGGACATGTCCCTGGACGACATCATTAAAGTCAACGGGAAGCAGCGGGGCGTGTGCGGCGGGGACCGCAACCGAGTCCGCGCCCAAGACCGCGACCCAGACCGCGACCGAGACCGAGACCGAGACCGAGACCGCGGCCGAGGCCGGGAGCGGGCTCAGAGCGGCCGCGGCAGCTGGGCTGCGCAGGTGACAGCCCGCCGAAGCCGAGGCGGGGGCCCCATCCGGAACCGGCGGACCCTGGGCCGCGGAGGCGCCGGGGGCGGCGCCCGGAAACAACCCAAGCCCTACAGCCCACCAAAACGGCTTCCCCAGAAGAGGCAGCCCCACGGCTTCCACAGTGCCTCTGGAGGCGGGGCCCGAGGGGACACAGGGGGCCAATTGCTGATCTCCAATCTGGATGCTAGGGTTTCCGATGCGGATATTCAGGAACTATTTGCTCCTTTTGGAACTCTCAAGAAGTCAGCTCTCCTTTATGATCCCTGGGGCCGAAGCTTAGGAACAGCAGACGTTCACTTTGAGCGAAAAGCAGACGCTCTCAAGGCCATGAAACGCTATGATGGTGTCACTTTGGATGGCAGCCCGATGAACGTTCAGCTTGTTCTCTCAAGGACTGATGCACAACGAAGACCTGCACACAGTGTAAAGACAGCTGCAGTGACTGCAAACCGTGACTCTGGACGTGCCCGTGATGGAGGTGGCTTCCGGAGAGGCGGCCGCCTTGGAGGCAATCCAGGGCGACCAGCGCCAGGGACTGCAAGAAATTCCAAACAACAGCTTTCTCGAGAAGAACTAGATGCACAATTGGATGCTTATCGTGCCATGCGGGATGCCAGTTAAACTAAGCCCACATATTCCCTGCATGGCACACGACCCAGCATTCTCATTCTGGACCTTTGTGCTGGAAGGCAGAGGACACCACTGTGGCTCTGCTGTCAGGGATGGATCTGTGGCTTTTCTGTTTCCATATAGGATGGAAAACTCACCGAAAGGCTTTTGTGCTTGCTTTTCTTGACCTTTCGCTTGGGGGTTTTCTTTTGGTTGTTGTTTCTGTTTCTTCTTTGAATTCTGAAACAGACCTCTTTTGCACCATGAATTTTACTGCTTGCTGCGCTGGAGAAGGTGGCCTTTTCACCTTTGCCATAATAAAACACAACTGGGGCTAGAAGGGAAACGCTACGGATTGTACATTTCTTCCACAAAAAATAGCATTGAATAGACTTTGATGGAGGGCATCCAAGAGGTTTCCCATCAACATTTGGAACTGTCAAAACTATTTTGACCAGTGATTGCTTTTTTCTTCCTGCTCTGAATCCAGTCTGAGAATGTACTTTCAATAAAATTGGATCAGTTGTCCACTATTTCAAAGTCTGGTTTTTTTTTCCCACAGCAAAATGAATGCATGGATATGTAGACCTATCTGGTATTTCACTTAGACTTTCATCTATTTGTATTGACCCCCATCTGGGGCCGGGGCAGGGGGGCAGGGGGGCAGGGGCGAAGGAGGGGAACAGGTGCAACTAAAGCTGTGGCAATCCTAAGAGAATTAATGAAGGGAACAAAATAATAGAAACCCTTTTTAGGAAAAGAAAAAGATAAGCAAGAAAACATTGCAGGGTGGGCCAGGAAGCTTGGGGTTTCAAAGTAATCACTTAGTGAGTAGGAAGGGGGAAATACAGAAAATAGAGACAAAAGGATTCCATAGCTCAATAAAAATAACAAGGGAGAACCAAGCTTAGAACTCATCAGTAAAAGCTAGACAAATAAAGGGCAGGAGAACCTTGGTGGGAATGGGAGTCCTGGGAATGGGTTGATTTAGAGGACCTTAAGCAAAACTGCTCAGGCCTACAAAGTTCTAGATTAAAAGTAAAAGGGACTGAAAATAGCACTTGATTCAGAGAACACAGTCAAAATATCCAAATACAAAGAAAGACTTAATGGGGAAATCTTACACAATGGGTGGGCTGAAGAACAAGTCATTCAACACTTCATCATCATGGCAAAGAAAAGGATGTTGAAAAAATAACATACAAAATTTGGGATGCATCCAAAGCACTCTTTCTGAGGTTTCAATATGACATCTGAAAGTAATTCAAAAGAAAAAGTGAATTGAACATACATTTTCATAAGAATCTGCCACATAAGTGCCCTCCAAGTCATCATAAAAAAAGAGAAAATATTGAAGTTAAGGGGAGAAACAGATAAAAAATAAAAACAACCAAAAAAACAAAACAAACAAAGAAAAAACAAACAAGAACAACAACAAAACAAAGGCTCCAGAAATGAACAACAAAGCTAAAAGCTTCTTCTTGGAAAAAAAAATTGTGTCCATTCACAAACCTTTAGCTAAATGGATTAAAAAGAATGCAGAAAAATAGTCAATAAAATAGCAAGTGAACAAGGTGAAAGCAGAACAAAGCTGGAAGAACAATTCAGCACAACATGATCTGTACCTATGCATCCCCAAATTCCAAAGAACATGAAACAGAGAAGATTTTCTTCAAACAAAATTCTAAAATTCTAGTTTCGATACAGAAAGAGAGAGAGAGAGAGAGAGAGAGAGAGAGAGAGAGAGAGAGAGAGAGAGAATGAGAGAGAGAGAGAGAGAGAGAGAGAGAGAGAGAGAGAGAGAGAGAGAGACATAGCAAGTTTTGAACCCCCAGGACACTAATAGCAAACAGATGCCAGACAAGGCCCCAAAGGGGGGAAGGTCACCTCCTGGTCCCCATCCCACAAGGCTCTTGAAGAAGAAATGGTCAAAGATCATAAAAGAGAGCTAGAAGAAAAATGGGGAAAGGAAAGAGAAGCTCTACAAGAGAGGACGGACAAGGCATATAATTCCCTTGTGGTTTCTCTCCAGTATACTTTGAAGCTTGTTCTGCTATGTTGGAAAGGCAAGAAGCCTTGTCACAGATCCTGGGTTGGAGTTGGACTTCTATCTTTGAATGACCTTGAGGAACATGATCTTCCCTGCTCTGGTTTAAGAACAAAGCTCTAGCTCGGTCCTTTGACTCCAAATCTAGTGCTTTGGCTACTCTGCCATTCTGAGAACAAATATTGATGAAAAGTATATTCCTTGTATGGCGGTGGCTCAGCTGATTCCATTTGGGAATTTCTTGGCAAAAAGGGTAGAGTGGTTTGACCTTTCCTTTTCCAGCTGATTTTAGACTTGAGGAAAGAAAAACAAACAGAATTAAGTGAGGTGATCACAGTCATACCTCTACTTTCTGGGGCCAGATTTGAACTCCTGGAGATCAGTCTTCCTTGTTCCAGGCCAAGAGCTCTGTATGTTAGACAGCCTGAGGAAAGGAAACACACCTCAGGCCATTCAAATCCCATTCTCACTGAGAATTAAAAGATGCTTCTCTATCACACTTGTTTTCTGGGTGGAATAGGAAGTCATTGGACTTTCTCAACTGGTGAATTCTTCTCCCCTGTATAACTCAAAGCAAAGGATAATCTACATTTTGAAGAAGAGACCAAATGAAAGCATGCTAATCAATAAGGAATCCAATGGAGCCCACCATCTGGAAAACACATGACAGAATTCTATTCAAGTTTGGTTTGGAAAAGTTAGCATGGCTTACTGGGATGGAATGGTGGGTCTGAATCACAAAGATTGAGGGTCAACTCTTGTTTGGGACACTTGAATCTTGAAGTGGCTCAGGCGGTTCCTTAGCCTTTCTCTATAGAATGCAATGGTCTTGTTTTATCCATGGAAAAGGAGTATGTGACATACCCAAAGTCACTCAAGTACCATTAAATCATAGGGGGGGTTCTCCGCTGGTGAAAGAAGTTCCCACACTCTAGATCCCCACTGCCAAGAAACTCCCCAATCCTTCACACGCATATATAAACAGATGTGTGTATGGATGGATGGATGGATGGATGGATGGATGGATGGATAGAGACGCATCTGTGTTTCTAGACATTTGTGTGTCTATAGCTTAGCAAGGCTAGAAAGAAATGTCCCATTCAGTTGGCAAAAGGGAAAAGGAACCAAAAGTTTTCACAAGAAATCTTTGGGATGAGGGAAACACCTAAATAAGCAAGTTGGGAATCTTTTCCCTTTTAACTACTCTCACCCTAGGATCTTCGGAAAAAGAAAGTCAAATAGCATTCTTATAATAGCATGAAAGATCTATGAAGAAAGACATCATCTGCATCTCAAGAAAGACATGGGAAAGAGAAGTATGTAGAAAATCAAGGGACATCTAGAGGTGGAAAGGGCAGGAAGTCTGGAGAAATCTAGGGAAGGCTCAGGATGATTGACTTCACCCTGCATCGAGGTGTTAACTCAGTGGAAGTGCCAAGACAATGGTTATCCAGCTTACAAGTCCTTAGTACTTAGTATAGTGCTACCAGTGTTGACACCTCCTCTACAAGAACCCCACCTACAATGATGGATTCCTAAGAGAGTATATAAGAGCTAAGGGATCTGGGAGGAAAACAGACTGGAAAAGAAAGACCCTCAGGGTGGCTGGCCTGTCTCCTTCCCTTCTCTACTGAGACAAGAGAGCAAACTCCACATTCCATATAGCTCTCTATTCCATATAGCCGTCTCTAGAGTGGAGTGGAGAAGGAAAGAAGAAAATTCAATAACTATTCTATCTTTTAAGAAAAAAAAAAAAACCACAAAAATATAGCTTCTTGTGGGGGCTCCTGGCGAGGCCCCGATCCAGCGTCCGCCATGGCCAACAAGATGGACATGTCCCTGGACGACATCATTAAAGTCAACGGGAAGCAGCGGGGCGTGTGCGGCGGGGACCGCAACCGAGTCCGCGCCCAAGACCGCGACCCAGACCGCGACCGAGACCGAGACCGAGACCGAGACCGCGGCCGAGGCCGGGAGCGGGCTCAGAGAGGCCGCGGCAGCTGGGCTGCGCAGGTGACAGCCAGCCGAAGCCGAGGCGGGGGCCCCATCCGGAACAGGCGGACCCTGGGCCGCGGAGGCGCCGGGGGCGGCGCCCGGAAACAACCCAAGCCCTACAGCCCACCAAAACGGCTTCCCCAGAAGAGGCAGCCCCACGGCTTCCACAGTGCCTCTGGAGGCGGGGCCCGAGGGGACACAGGGGGCCAATTGCTGATCTCCAATCTGGATGCTAGGGTTTCCGATGCGGATATTCAGGAACTATTTGCTCCTTTTGGAACTCTCAAGAAGTCAGCTCTCCATTATGATCCCTGGGGCCGAAGCTTAGGAACAGCAGACGTTCACTTTGAGCGAAAAGCAGACGCTCTCAAGGCCATGAAACGCTATGATGGTGTCACTTTGGATGGCAGCCCGATGAACGTTCAGCTTGTTCTCTCAAGGACTGATGCACAACGAAGACCTGCACACAGTGTAAAGACAGCTGCAGTGACTGCAAACCGTGACTCTGGACGTGCCCGTGATGGAGGTGGCTTCCGGAGAGGCGGCCGCCTTGGAGGCAATCCAGGGCGACCAGCGCCAGGGACTGCAAGAAATTCCAAACAACAGCTTTCTCGAGAAGAACTAGATGCACAATTGGATGCTTATCGTGCCATGCGGGATACCAGTTAAACTAAGCCCACATATTCCCTGCATGGCACACGACCCAGCATTCTCATTCTGGACCTTTGTGCTGGAAGGCAGAGGACACCACTGTGGCTCTGCTGTCAGGGATGGATCTGTGGCTTTTCTGTTTCCATATAGGATGGAAAACTCACCGAAAGGCTTTTGTGCTTGCTTTTCTTGACCTTTCGCTTGGGGGTTTTCTTTTGGTTGTTGTTTCTGTTTCTTCTTTGAATTCTGAAACAGACCTCTTTTGCACCATGAATTTTACTGCTTGCTGCGCTGGAGAAGGTGGCCTTTTCACCTTTGCCATAATAAAACACAACTGGGGCTAGAAGGGAAACGCTACGGATTGTACATTTCTTCCACAAAAAATAGCATTGAATAGACTTTGATGGAGGGCATCCAAGAGGTTTCCCATCAACATTTGGAACTGTCAAAACTATTTTGACCAGTGATTGCTTTTTTCTTCCTGCTCTGAATCCAGTCTGAGAATGTACTTTCAATAAAATTGGATCAGTTGTCCACTATTTCAAAGTCTGGTTTTTTTTTTCCCACAGCAAAATGAATGCATGGATATGTAGACCTATCTGGTATTTCACTTAGACTTTCATCTATTTGTATTGACCCCCATCTGGGGCCGGGGCAGGGGGGCAGGGGGGCAGGGGCGAAGGAGGGGAACAGGTGCAACTAAAGCTGTGGCAATCCTAAGAGAATTAATGAAGGGAACAAAATAATAGAAACCCTTTTTAGGAAAAGAAAAAGATAAGCAAGAAAACATTGCAGGGTGGGCCAGGAAGCTTGGGGTTTCAAAGTAATCACTTAATGAGTAGGAGAGGGGAAATACAGAAAATAGAGACAAAAGGATTCCATAGCTCAATAAAAATAACAAGGGAGGACCAAGATTAGAACTCATCAGTAAAAGCTAGACAAATAAAGGGCAGGAGAACCTTGGTGGGAATGGGAGTCCTGGGAATGGGTTGATTTAGAGGACCTTAAGCAAAACTGCTCAGGCCTACAAAGTTCTAGATTAAAAGTAAAAGGGACTGAAAATAGCACTTGATTCAGAGACCACAGTCAAAATATCCAAATACAAAGAAAGACTTAATGGGGAAATCTTACACAATGGGTGGGCTGAAGAACAAGTCATTCAACACTTCATCATCATTTTCTTCAAACAAAATTCTAAAATTCTAGTTTATATATATATATATATATATATATATATATATATATATATGTAGAGAGAGAGAGAGAGAGAGAGAGAGAGAGAGAGAGAGAGAGAGAGAGAGAGAGAGAGAGATAGCAAGTTTTGAACCCCCAGGACACTAATAGCAAACAGATGCCAGACAATGCCCCAAAGGGGGGAAGGGTGCCCTTTTTTTTCCCCTCCTGAGAGATTCCCGAATTCTGGTAGGGAGATGAGGCTTCTGCTTGAAGCACAACACAGAGCCGATTGGGACAGAGGTTTAAGAGAGGTACACGCAGGGCTGGAGGGCTTGAGGTCTGCAGTGACTGCTTCCCAGAAGGAACTTGGGGCTGGACAGTGAAATGTCGGTAGGATTTTCACAATCGGAACCGGAGGACATAGCCACCCGAGAGTGGTCTGTCTGTAGGTCCATAGCAGACTGTGTAGACTGGATTCCAAGGAGGCAAGCTGTCTAAGAAGGAAAGTCTTTGTAGAGGGATTAAGATCCTGAAGTGAGGAGCCATTAGGAGATGGAGGAGGAGGATATAGACTGGAGACTGACCAAGGCTGGATGTTGGAGGTAAGAGAGCCCAAGTCCTTGAAGCTTTCAGTGTGGATGAATCTGGAGAGGGGAAGCCCTGGCTGACATGTATGGGACACCCTCTTGAGGCACGTGGTGCCTTTTATTTTTCTTTTCTTTTTTTTTTTTCTGATCCAATTGGGGTTAAGTGACTTGCCTAAAGTCACGCAGCTAGGAAGTATTAAATATCTGAAGTTAGATTTGAACTCAGGTCCTCATGAATTCAGGGCCGGTGCTCTATCCACTGTGCCATCTAGCTGCCACATGTGGTGACTTTTTATAAGAGAGCTGCAATGGTGGCAGGATGCCTCTCCGCCTCCCCACCCCACCCCACATAGGAAAACTGGTCATTGGAGAGGAATTGTCAGATCTGCCTCAAAAATGTAAAAGGATGATCAGAGCACTGAGGGAGCCAAGGATATCAGGTCTGTGGAGACAAAGAGGGAGAGACTGCTGGGGCTTGCCCCATGTGGGGAGACGTCAAGGGCTAAGGGGGACACAGAAATAGGGAGCAGAGTATTCTCAGGAAGGAGCCAAGTGCCTCGGGTCAACAAAAATGCACAACATTTTCCATGGGGACATCCCTTTATTTTTCAATTTTAAAAGTTAGGAATGCAAAGGATTACACACTGTGAACAGTGAGAGACCTCAAGGATCATTTAAGAAGCCTCTCATTTTGGAGAGAAGAATACTGAGGTTAAGGAACAGGAACTGACTAAATCAGGGTCCCAAGAGCAGTAAGGTAAAAGTAGCCAGCAGAGGACCAGACCTCTCAGGGGTGGGGGCGGGGCCAGGGGCCGGGGGCAGTGCTACTCGATTGGAACTTTCAAGAAATCAAAGGAGGGAAAGGACTCATGCATATAAAAATATAGTAGTTCTTTTGGACATGGCAAAGAACCGGAATTTGAGCAAGCGCCTATCCATTGGCTGAAATGGGATGGAAATACTAGGGATGTCAAAAATGATGGAAGACAATGGTTTCAGAGAAACGTTGGCCACATATTTGTGGATTGATGTAATGAGCAGAAAACCAGGCCAAGAATTTATAAAATCATAAATATCAAGACAAATCCACTTTGAGATTCTTAGGCATCTGATTACAGTAAACAATGACAATTTCTAGAAGACTTCCAATGAAACCTGCCATCCATTTCCTGATAGGGAGGTGATTGACTTGGCAAATTGAATTCTTTCTTTCCCTTTCGCTTCTCTACACTTGTTCATAACATTTTATTTTCTCCTGCTTTCTCAATGAATGGTGGGAGGGGAGGGAGGAAAGGAATAAAAAACAAAACAAAACGATGTTGTCTGAAAAAAATTATTTTGATTAAAAAAGAAGGCCAGTATAGATCAGTGAGGTAACTGTACTGGAGGCTTCTTGCCCAGCTGACATGGACCCATTACCAACAGTGTCTTGAGTGTCTTGTCATCCAACCATCTCTGAAAATGACCTCCTATCCCATATCCTCTGATCTTGTTCCCCATAAGATGAATTATCTTATCAACAGCTTCGTCAAAAATGCAAAGACTCGGTACTTTAAAAAGTAAAATTCCTGTATTGTCAAACTTTACATAAACGGGGACCATAGGGAACAGTACATAGTAGTTAATTTGAGAGAGGAGGCAAAGGAGGTGGCCCCTCAACCCCACCCTCACGCCCACCCCAAGGAGAAGTGACTTATGCAAGGTGGCAGAGCTGGCAAGGGAGAGAGCCAGCAAGAAATTACTCCGTTCCTTGGTACAGGTAATTGAGGAAGTTAGGGCGTCGTGCAGGTTCCGAGGCATGTCTTCGCCTGACTGTTGGGGGGGATGTGGCTAAATCTTCCAGAGAAAGGGAGACAGCTCTGTTGAGTCGGATCACTGGGGTGCAGGTTTTCTTCTTCGCCTTGGGTTTGCTTGGCAAGGGAAGCAGAAGCTGGCCTATGCTCCAACTGAGCTCTTCATCAGCTGCTGTCCGTGGTCCTGTCTCCCAGGGCCTAAACCATTGTACAAGTTCAGCCTGTTCTGGCCCTGGAGGAACATAGTTCCACATGGACACTCCGAATCTTTGGTGGGTGTCTATCTTCCTATACAGAGGTTCTTGGACCACCTGGAAAGGAGAGGAGAGAGGTACACTAGTGTCTTTTCTCTGAAGGCTAGGGCTTCTTTCTGGTTGGAGCAAGTACCACCTTTGTCCAGGCCAAGTGACACCTGAAGTTCCTTGATGACCAAAGGCTTCCCCTGTCCCTCCCAAGTTAAGACACAGGAGATTCCTGTCTATACCTCTGGGATGGGGTCACCTGTAGGCAAGGTGACAGGCCCCTCCTCCCTCCATACCCCATAGGAACTTACTGAAGAAAGCATCAGAGCAGAGAGGCTGGTAGGGAAAATAGGTTCTGACAGGACGGGTTGGCTTTGGGCTGGGACTTCTCCTCATGGAAGAATAGGACTGGAGAGGTAAATAGGGCTGGGATAGGATATACTTACTTGGACAGGGGAGGGCCCCTGCGTGCTGCTGCTGGGCCAGGAAGCTCCTGCTGGGGTTTCTTGGGAGAATGTGCACATTTCTTGATGGCGGAGCCGAAAGGGGACACGGCCTGTGGATGATGAGAAGGCAGAGAGAGAAGAGACTAGTTAAGGAGGAAAAGTTGTTTTTTAAGCACAAGAAGAGTCCTAGCAAAGTCACCAGACTGAACTCTGTGAATATCTTCTCCAAGGGCAGGGTTTCTGTCTTAGCTGAATGAAGGAGGTTTTTGAGAGCCCATCTCCCAGCGCTAGCTCCTTGGATTTGTACATGGTGTAGACCCTTAGTAGAAACTTGATATTTTGGTCTTACTCCTATGTGAGTTGGTGGGATTCAGGCTGTCTCTCAGTCTTTATCAGCTTATTCAGGGACACAGATACTTAAGATCCTTTCCAGCCAAACTTCAAATCTAGGCACTTTAGGGCTCAGTATCTTTGAAGCTTTCAGCAAAGATTTGGGAGGTTTGAGAGTATTAGAAGGCTAGACAAATAAGCAACTGCTGCATAAACGAGGACAACTCCCGTTGCTAGCCCCTGGGATGGGGTCTTGAAGTGCAGATGTATCCAGGTTGGGGCAAGTGGGGCTCAGGGTGGGCTTCTTGGGAGAGCAGTGGTTATAGCTTACCTGAGGGAAGGTGGGAGGGCTGAAAAGGAGAAGCTGACTGGGAAGAATAAGCTTCCATCCCTGGCTCTTTCTGAGAGTTCAAGCTTCTGGGTTCCTCCTTGGATTGCAGTTTCGCTGAGAAAGAAGGAAGACAAAAAGAGGTAAGTGGATTGAAGGTTGTTCAGAGAAGGCCTTGACTTTGCTACCTTTGCTGTCTCCAGATCCGGATCATGAGAGTGTCACAGAAGTTTCCGGGATTAAAAGTTGATAGTTGAAACTGGCAAAGGAGGGATCTTGAGACCTTCAAGTTCCGAATACAAGGCTATTTCCATTATATCCGGTTTCTCTCCCCTCCCTCCCACTGTATGAACTTGGGGCTCAAGCGAGCTCCCTATACCTAGATTCACCTCTGCCCCCTAGTTTCTAGTTTTTCCCCTGCTCAAGTCAACAACCTTCTTCCCTTCATAAGAGTTGCCATTGTCCTGACCCTTTAACTTACTTGTGGGACAAAAGCGTTGATGAAGAGTGGGATCTTCAAACTTCAAGGTTGTGAGTGCTAGGCTGGTCCGGTATCTTCCTGATTTCAGAGATCTCCAAGTGCTTTCTCCTTCAGAGCTCCAGTCTGAGGGCTTTCTGAGATCCTTGGTGGGGCCTTGGGCTTTTAAACTTTGGCAAACTGAGATCAGGGGGTGGAGGCTTGGTCTTCTGTTAGAGCCCAGCCTGTGAGCAGTCACTAACTCCTGAGTTGTCACTTAGGAGGTGCTAACTGCTTCATAACCCAAGTGAATGCAGGGTCTGATATAGACCTCTCAGGCACTGAGTTCTCACCTGTCTAGCTCCATTCTTCCCTTAAGTGGCTTGGCTAGAAAGAACCTGTGAATACTTCTCACTGAGTTCTCACTTGGCAGTCCCAGTTCCTAACCAGGGTTACTTGAATGAGTGAGAATCTGTCACCCAGAAAGTTTTTGTTTTCGGGGGGTGGGGGAAACCAAAGATTTTTGCTTGGAAGGTCACTGGAGAAGAACATGTTTTGGATGACAGCTAGGGAAGAGCAGGATGTTTGATCAACATCCAAGACTGGGGGTTTGCAGGGCTGAAGAAGAGGTCCAGAAAAGCCCCAGGTCCCCTTTTTTTTCCCCACCTGAGAGATTCCCGAATTCTGGTAGGGAGATGAGGCTTCTGCTTGAAGCACAACACAGAGCCGATTGGGACAGAGGTTTAAGAGAGGTACACGCAGGGCTGGAGGGCTTGAGGTCTGCAGTGACTGCTTCCCAGAAGGAACTTGGGGCTGGACAGTGAAATGTCGGTAGGATTTTCACAATCGGAAACGGAGGACATAGCCACCCGAGAGTGGTCTGTCTGTAGGTCCAGGGCAGACTGTGTAGAATGGATTCCAAGGAGGCAAGCTGTCTAAGAAGGAAAGTCTTTGTAGAGGGATTAAGATCCTGAAGTGAGGAGCCATTAGGAGATGGAGGAGGAGGATATAGACTGGAGACTGACCAAGGCTGGATGTTGGAGGTGAGAGAGCCCAAGTCCTTGAAGTTTTCAGTGTGGATGAATCTGGAGAGGGGGAGCCCTGGCTGACATGTATGGGACACCCTCTTGAGGCACGTGGTGCCTTTTTTTTTTTCTGATGCAATTGGGGTTAAGTGACTTGCCTAAAGTCACACAGCTAGGAAGTATTAAATATCTGAAGTTAGATTTGAACTCAGGTCCTCATGAATTCAGGGCCGGTGCTCTATCCACTGTGCCATCTAGCTGCCACATGTGGTGACTTTTTATAAGAGAGCTGCAATGGTGGCAGGATGCCTCTCCGCCTCCCCACCCCACCCCACATAGGAAAACTGGTCATTGGAGAGGAATTGTCAGATCTGCCTCAAAAATGTAAAAGGATGATCAGAGCACTGAGGGAGCCAAGGATATCAGGTCTGTGGAGACAAAGAGGGAGAGACTGCTGGGGCTTGCCCCATGTGGGGAGACGTCAAGGGCTAAGGGGGACACAGAAATAGGGAGCAGAGTATTCTCAGGAAGGAGCCAAGTGCCTCGGGTCAACAAAAATGCACAACATTTTCCATGGGGACATCCCTTTATTTTTCAATTTTAAAAGTTAGGAATGCAAAGGATTACACACTGTGAACAGTGAGAGACCTCAAGGATCATTTAAGAAGCCTCTCATTTTGGAGAGAAGAATACTGAGGTTAAGGAACAGGAACTGACTAAATCAGGGTCCCAAGAGCAGTAAGGTAAAAGTAGCCAGCAGAGGACCAGACCTCTCAGGGGTGGGGGCGGGGCCAGGGGCCGGGGGCAGTGCTACTCGATTGGAACTTTCAAGAAATCAAAGGAGGGAAAGGACTCATGCATATAAAAATATAGTAGTTCTTTTGGACATGGCAAAGAACCGGAATTTGAGCAAGCGCCTATCCATTGGCTGAAATGGGATGGAAATACTAGGGATGTCAAAAATGATGGAAGACAATGGTTTCAGAGAAACGTTGGCCACATATTTGTGGATTGATGTAATGAGCAGAAAACCAGGCCAAGAATTTATAAAATCATAAATATCAAGACAAATCCACTTTGAGATTCTTAGGCATCTGATTACAGTAAACAATGACAATTTCTAGAAGACTTCCAATGAAACCTGCCATCCATTTCCTGATAGGGAGGTGATTGACTTGGCAAATTGAATTCTTTCTTTCCCTTTCGCTTCTCTACACTTGTTCATAACATTTTATTTTCTCCTGCTTTCTCAATGAATGGTGGGAGGGGAGGGAGGAAAGGAATAAAAAACAAAACAAAACGATGTTGTCTGAAAAAAATTATTTTGATTAAAAAAGAAGGCCAGTATAGATCAGTGAGGTAACTGTACTGGAGGCTTCTTGCCCAGCTGACATGGACCCATTACCAACAGTGTCTTGAGTGTCTTGTCATCCAACCATCTCTGAAAATGACCTCCTATCCCATATCCTCTGATCTTGTTCCCCATAAGATGAATTATCTTATCAACAGCTTCGTCAAAAATGCAAAGACTCGGTACTTTAAAAAGTAAAATTCCTGTATTGTCAAACTTTACATAAACGGGGACCATAGGGAACAGTACATAGTAGTTAATTTGAGAGAGGAGGCAAAGGAGGTGGCCCCTCAACCCCACCCTCACGCCCACCCCAAGGAGAAGTGACTTATGCAAGGTGGCAGAGCTGGCAAGGGAGAGAGCCAGCAAGAAATTACTCCGTTCCTTGGTACAGGTAATTGAGGAAGTTAGGGCGTCGTGCAGGTTCCGAGGCATGTCTTCGCCTGACTGTTGGGGGGGATGTGGCTAAATCTTCCAGAGAAAGGGAGACAGCTCTGTTGAGTCGGATCACTGGGGTGCAGGTTTTCTTCTTCGCCTTGGGTTTGCTTGGCAAGGGAAGCAGAAGCTGGCCTATGCTCCAACTGAGCTCTTCATCAGCTGCTGTCCGTGGTCCTGTCTCCCAGGGCCTAAACCATTGTACAAGTTCAGCCTGTTCTGGCCCTGGAGGAACATAGTTCCACATGGACACTCCGAATCTTTGGTGGGTGTCTATCTTCCTATACAGAGGTTCTTGGACCACCTGGAAAGGAGAGGAGAGAGGTACACTAGTGTCTTTTCTCTGAAGGCTAGGGCTTCTTTCTGGTTGGAGCAAGTACCACCTTTGTCCAGGCCAAGTGACACCTGAAGTTCCTTGATGACCAAAGGCTTCCCCTGTCCCTCCCAAGTTAAGACACAGGAGATTCCTGTCTATACCTCTGGGATGGGGTCACCTGTAGGCAAGGTGACAGGCCCCTCCTCCCTCCATACCCCATAGGAACTTACTGAAGAAAGCATCAGAGCAGAGAGGCTGGTAGGGAAAATAGGTTCTGACAGGACGGGTTGGCTTTGGGCTGGGACTTCTCCTCATGGAAGAATAGGACTGGAGAGGTAAATAGGGCTGGGATAGGATATACTTACTTGGACAGGGGAGGGCCCCTGCGTGCTGCTGCTGGGCCAGGAAGCTCCTGCTGGGGTTTCTTGGGAGAATGTGCACATTTCTTGATGGCGGAGCCGAAAGGGGACACGGCCTGTGGATGATGAGAAGGCAGAGAGAGAAGAGACTAGTTAAGGAGGAAAAGTTGTTTTTTAAGCACAAGAAGAGTCCTAGCAAAGTCACCAGACTGAACTCTGTGAATATCTTCTCCAAGGGCAGGGTTTCTGTCTTAGCTGAATGAAGGAGGTTTTTGAGAGCCCATCTCCCAGCGCTAGCTCCTTGGATTTGTACATGGTGTAGACCCTTAGTAGAAACTTGATATTTTGGTCTTACTCCTATGTGAGTTGGTGGGATTCAGGCTGTCTCTCAGTCTTTATCAGCTTATTCAGGGACACAGATACTTAAGATCCTTTCCAGCCAAACTTCAAATCTAGGCACTTTAGGGCTCAGTATCTTTGAAGCTTTCAGCAAAGATTTGGGAGGTTTGAGAGTATTAGAAGGCTAGACAAATAAGCAACTGCTGCATAAACGAGGACAACTCCCGTTGCTAGCCCCTGGGATGGGGTCTTGAAGTGCAGATGTATCCAGGTTGGGGCAAGTGGGGCTCAGGGTGGGCTTCTTGGGAGAGCAGTGGTTATAGCTTACCTGAGGGAAGGTGGGAGGGCTGAAAAGGAGAAGCTGACTGGGAAGAATAAGCTTCCATCCCTGGCTCTTTCTGAGAGTTCAAGCTTCTGGGTTCCTCCTTGGATTGCAGTTTCGCTGAGAAAGAAGGAAGACAAAAAGAGGTAAGTGGATTGAAGGTTGTTCAGAGAAGGCCTTGACTTTGCTACCTTTGCTGTCTCCAGATCCGGATCATGAGAGTGTCACAGAAGTTTCCGGGATTAAAAGTTGATAGTTGAAACTGGCAAAGGAGGGATCTTGAGACCTTCAAGTTCCGAATACAAGGCTATTTCCATTATATCCGGTTTCTCTCCCCTCCCTCCCACTGTATGAACTTGGGGCTCAAGCGAGCTCCCTATACCTAGATTCACCTCTGCCCCCTAGTTTCTAGTTTTTCCCCTGCTCAAGTCAACAACCTTCTTCCCTTCATAAGAGTTGCCATTGTCCTGACCCTTTAACTTACTTGTGGGACAAAAGCGTTGATGAAGAGTGGGATCTTCAAACTTCAAGGTTGTGAGTGCTAGGCTGGTCCGGTATCTTCCTGATTTCAGAGATCTCCAAGTGCTTTCTCCTTCAGAGCTCCAGTCTGAGGGCTTTCTGAGATCCTTGGTGGGGCCTTGGGCTTTTAAACTTTGGCAAACTGAGATCAGGGGGTGGAGGCTTGGTCTTCTGTTAGAGCCCAGCCTGTGAGCAGTCACTAACTCCTGAGTTGTCACTTAGGAGGTGCTAACTGCTTCATAACCCAAGTGAATGCAGGGTCTGATATAGACCTCTCAGGCACTGAGTTCTCACCTGTCTAGCTCCATTCTTCCCTTAAGTGGCTTGGCTAGAAAGAACCTGTGAATACTTCTCACTGAGTTCTCACTTGGCAGTCCCAGTTCCTAACCAGGGTTACTTGAATGAGTGAGAATCTGTCACCCAGAAAGTTTTTGTTTTCGGGGGGTGGGGGAAACCAAAGATTTTTGCTTGGAAGGTCACTGGAGAAGAACATGTTTTGGATGACAGCTAGGGAAGAGCAGGATGTTTGATCAACATCCAAGACTGGGGGTTTGCAGGGCTGAAGAAGAGGTCCAGAAAAGCCCCAGGTCCCCTTTTTTTTCCCCACCTGAGAGATTCCCGAATTCTGGTAGGGAGATGAGGCTTCTGCTTGAAGCACAACACAGAGCCGATTGGGACAGAGGTTTAAGAGAGGTACACGCAGGGCTGGAGGGCTTGAGGTCTGCAGTGACTGCTTCCCAGAAGGAACTTGGGGCTGGACAGTGAAATGTCGGTAGGATTTTCACAATCGGAAACGGAGGACATAGCCACCCGAGAGTGGTCTGTCTGTAGGTCCAGGGCAGACTGTGTAGAATGGATTCCAAGGAGGCAAGCTGTCTAAGAAGGAAAGTCTTTGTAGAGGGATTAAGATCCTGAAGTGAGGAGCCATTAGGAGATGGAGGAGGAGGATATAGACTGGAGACTGACCAAGGCTGGATGTTGGAGGTGAGAGAGCCCAAGTCCTTGAAGTTTTCAGTGTGGATGAATCTGGAGAGGGGGAGCCCTGGCTGACATGTATGGGACACCCTCTTGAGGCACGTGGTGCCTTTTTTTTTTTCTGATGCAATTGGGGTTAAGTGACTTGCCTAAAGTCACACAGCTAGGAAGTATTAAATATCTGAAGTTAGATTTGAACTCAGGTCCTCATGAATTCAGGGCCGGTGCTCTATCCACTGTGCCATCTAGCTGCCACATGTGGTGACTTTTTATAAGAGAGCTGCAATGGTGGCAGGATGCCTCTCCGCCTCCCCACCCCACCCCACATAGGAAAACTGGTCATTGGAGAGGAATTGTCAGATCTGCCTCAAAAATGTAAAAGGATGATCAGAGCACTGAGGGAGCCAAGGATATCAGGTCTGTGGAGACAAAGAGGGAGAGACTGCTGGGGCTTGCCCCATGTGGGGAGACGTCAAGGGCTAAGGGGGACACAGAAATAGGGAGCAGAGTATTCTCAGGAAGGAGCCAAGTGCCTCGGGTCAACAAAAATGCACAACATTTTCCATGGGGACATCCCTTTATTTTTCAATTTTAAAAGTTAGGAATGCAAAGGATTACACACTGTGAACAGTGAGAGACCTCAAGGATCATTTAAGAAGCCTCTCATTTTGGAGAGAAGAATACTGAGGTTAAGGAACAGGAACTGACTAAATCAGGGTCCCAAGAGCAGTAAGGTAAAAGTAGCCAGCAGAGGACCAGACCTCTCAGGGGTGGGGGCGGGGCCAGGGGCCGGGGGCAGTGCTACTCGATTGGAACTTTCAAGAAATCAAAGGAGGGAAAGGACTCATGCATATAAAAATATAGTAGTTCTTTTGGACATGGCAAAGAACCGGAATTTGAGCAAGCGCCTATCCATTGGCTGAAATGGGATGGAAATACTAGGGATGTCAAAAATGATGGAAGACAATGGTTTCAGAGAAACGTTGGCCACATATTTGTGGATTGATGTAATGAGCAGAAAACCAGGCCAAGAATTTATAAAATCATAAATATCAAGACAAATCCACTTTGAGATTCTTAGGCATCTGATTACAGTAAACAATGACAATTTCTAGAAGACTTCCAATGAAACCTGCCATCCATTTCCTGATAGGGAGGTGATTGACTTGGCAAATTGAATTCTTTCTTTCCCTTTCGCTTCTCTACACTTGTTCATAACATTTTATTTTCTCCTGCTTTCTCAATGAATGGTGGGAGGGGAGGGAGGAAAGGAATAAAAAACAAAACAAAACGATGTTGTCTGAAAAAAATTATTTTGATTAAAAAAGAAGGCCAGTATAGATCAGTGAGGTAACTGTACTGGAGGCTTCTTGCCCAGCTGACATGGACCCATTACCAACAGTGTCTTGAGTGTCTTGTCATCCAACCATCTCTGAAAATGACCTCCTATCCCATATCCTCTGATCTTGTTCCCCATAAGATGAATTATCTTATCAACAGCTTCGTCAAAAATGCAAAGACTCGGTACTTTAAAAAGTAAAATTCCTGTATTGTCAAACTTTACATAAACGGGGACCATAGGGAACAGTACATAGTAGTTAATTTGAGAGAGGAGGCAAAGGAGGTGGCCCCTCAACCCCACCCTCACGCCCACCCCAAGGAGAAGTGACTTATGCAAGGTGGCAGAGCTGGCAAGGGAGAGAGCCAGCAAGAAATTACTCCGTTCCTTGGTACAGGTAATTGAGGAAGTTAGGGCGTCGTGCAGGTTCCGAGGCATGTCTTCGCCTGACTGTTGGGGGGGATGTGGCTAAATCTTCCAGAGAAAGGGAGACAGCTCTGTTGAGTCGGATCACTGGGGTGCAGGTTTTCTTCTTCGCCTTGGGTTTGCTTGGCAAGGGAAGCAGAAGCTGGCCTATGCTCCAACTGAGCTCTTCATCAGCTGCTGTCCGTGGTCCTGTCTCCCAGGGCCTAAACCATTGTACAAGTTCAGCCTGTTCTGGCCCTGGAGGAACATAGTTCCACATGGACACTCCGAATCTTTGGTGGGTGTCTATCTTCCTATACAGAGGTTCTTGGACCACCTGGAAAGGAGAGGAGAGAGGTACACTAGTGTCTTTTCTCTGAAGGCTAGGGCTTCTTTCTGGTTGGAGCAAGTACCACCTTTGTCCAGGCCAAGTGACACCTGAAGTTCCTTGATGACCAAAGGCTTCCCCTGTCCCTCCCAAGTTAAGACACAGGAGATTCCTGTCTATACCTCTGGGATGGGGTCACCTGTAGGCAAGGTGACAGGCCCCTCCTCCCTCCATACCCCATAGGAACTTACTGAAGAAAGCATCAGAGCAGAGAGGCTGGTAGGGAAAATAGGTTCTGACAGGACGGGTTGGCTTTGGGCTGGGACTTCTCCTCATGGAAGAATAGGACTGGAGAGGTAAATAGGGCTGGGATAGGATATACTTACTTGGACAGGGGAGGGCCCCTGCGTGCTGCTGCTGGGCCAGGAAGCTCCTGCTGGGGTTTCTTGGGAGAATGTGCACATTTCTTGATGGCGGAGCCGAAAGGGGACATGGCCTGTGGATGATGAGAAGGCAGAGAGAGAAGAGACTAGTTAAGGAGGAAAAGTTGTTTTTTAAGCACAAGAAGAGTCCTAGCAAAGTCACCAGACTGAACTCTGTGAATATCTTCTCCAAGGGCAGGGTTTCTGTCTTAGCTGAATGAAGGAGGTTTTTGAGAGCCCATCTCCCAGCGCTAGCTCCTTGGATTTGTACATGGTGTAGACCCTTAGTAGAAACTTGATATTTTGGTCTTACTCCTATGTGAGTTGGTGGGATTCAGGCTGTCTCTCAGTCTTTATCAGCTTATTCAGGGACACAGATACTTAAGATCCTTTCCAGCCAAACTTCAAATCTAGGCACTTTAGGGCTCAGTATCTTTGAAGCTTTCAGCAAAGATTTGGGAGGTTTGAGAGTATTAGAAGGCTAAACAAATAAGCAACTGCTGCATAAACGAGGACAACTCCCGTTGCTAGCCCCTGGGATGGGGTCTTGAAGTGCAGATGTATCCAGGTTGGGGCAAGTGGGGCTCAGGGTGGGCTTCTTGGGAGAGCAGTGGTTATAGCTTACCTGAGGGAAGGTGGGAGGGCTGAAAAGGAGAAGCTGACTGGGAAGAATAAGCTTCCATCCCTGGCTCTTTCTGAGAGTTCAAGCTTCTGGGTTCCTCCTTGGATTGCAGTTTAGCTGAGAAAGAAGGAAGACAAAAAGAGGTAAGTGGATTGAAGGTTGTTCAGAGAAGGCCTTGTCTTTGCTACCTTTGCTGTCTCCAGATCCGGATCATGAGAGTGTCACAGAAGTTTCCGGGATTAAAAGTTGATAGTTGAAACTGGCAAAGGAGGGATCTTGAGACCTTCAAGTTCCGAATACAAGGCTATTTCCATTATATCCGGTTTCTCTCCCCTCCCTCCCACTGTATGAACTTGGGGCTCAAGCGAGCTCCCTATACCTAGATTCACCTCTGCCCCCTAGTTTCTAGTTTTTCCCCTGCTCAAGTCAACAACCTTCTTCCCTTCATAAGAGTTGCCATTGTCCTGACCCTTTAACTTACTTGTGGGACAAAAGCGTTGATGAAGAGTGGGATCTTCAAACTTCAAGGTTGTGAGTGCTAGGCTGGTCCGGTATCTTCCTGATTTCAGAGATCTCCAAGTGCTTTCTCCTTCAGAGCTCCAGTCTGAGGGCTTTCTGAGATCCTTGGTGGGGCCTTGGGCTTTTAAACTTTGGCAAACTGAGATCAGGGGGTGGAGGCTTGGTCTTCTGTTAGAGCCCAGCCTGTGAGCAGTCACTAACTCCTGAGTTGTCACTTAGGAGGTGCTAACTGCTTCATAACCCAAGTGAATGCAGGGTCTGATATAGACCTCTCAGGCACTGAGTTCTCACCTGTCTAGCTCCATTCTTCCCTTAAGTGGCTTGGCTAGAAAGAACCTGTGAATACTTCTCACTGAGTTCTTACTTGGCAGTCCCAGTTCCTAACCAGGGTTACTTGAATGAGTGAGAATCTGTCACCCAGAAAGTTTTTGTTTTCGGGGGGTTGGGGAAACCAAAGATTTTTGCTTGGAAGGTCACTGGAGAAGAACATGTTTTGGATGACAGCTAGGGAAGAGCAGGATGTTTGATCAACATCCAAGACTGGGGGTTTGCAGGGCTGAAGAAGAGGTCCAGAAAAGCCCCGGGTCCCCTTTTTTTTCCCCACCTGAGAGATTCCCGAATTCTGGTAGGGAGATGAGGCTTCTGCTTGAAGCACAACACAGAGCCGATTGGGACAGAGGTTTAAGAGAGGTACACGCAGGGCTGGAGGGCTTGAGGTCTGCAGTGACTGCTTCCCCGAAGGAACTTGGGGCTGGACAGTGAAATGTCGGTAGGATTTTCACAATCGGAAACGGAGGACATAGCCACCCGAGAGTGGTCTGTCTGTAGGTCCAGGGCAGACTGTGTAGACTGGATTCCAAGGAGGCAAGCTGTCTAAGAAGGAAAGTCTTTGTAGAGGGATTAAGATCTTGAAGTGAGGAGCCATTAGGAGATGGAGGAGGAGGATATAGACTGGAGACTGACCAAGGCTGGATGTTGGAGGTGAGAGAGCCCAAGTCCTTGAAGCTTTCAGTGTGGATGAATCTGGAGAGGGGGAGCCCTGGCTGACATGTATGGGACACCCTCTTGAGGCACGTGGTGCCTTTTTTTTTTCTGATGCAATTGGGGTTAAGTGACTTGCCTAAAGTCACACAGCTAGGAAGTATTAAATATCTGAAGTTAGATTTGAACTCAGGTCCTCATGAATTCAGGGCCGGTGCTCTATCCACTGTGCCATCTAGCTGCCACATGTGGTGACTTTTTATAAGAGAGCTGCAATGGTGGCAGGATGCCTCTCCGCCTCCCCACCCCACCCCACATAGGAAAACTGGTCATTGGAGAGGAATTGTCAGATCTGCCTCAAAAATGTAAAAGGATGATCAGAGCACTGAGGGAGCCAAGGATATCAGGTCTGTGGAGACAAAGAGGGAGAGACTGCTGGGGCTTGCCCCATGTGGGGAGACGTCAAGGGGTAAGGGGGACACAGAAATAGGGAGCAGAGTATTCTCAGGAAGGAGCCAAGTGCCTCGGGTCAACAAAAATGCACAACATTTTCCATGGGGACATCCCTTTATTTTTCAATTTTAAAAGTTAGGAATGCAAAGGATTACACACTGTGAACAGTGAGAGACCTCAAGGATCATTTAAGAAGCCTCTCATTTTGGAGAGAAGAATACTGAGGTTAAGGAACAGGAACTGACTAAATCAGGGTCCCAAGAGCAGTAAGGTAAAAGTAGCCAGCAGAGGACCAGACCTCTCAGGGGTGGGGGCGGGGCCAGGGGCCGGGGGCAGTGCTACTCGATTGGAACTTTCAAGAAATCAAAGGAGGGAAAGGACTCATGCATATAAAAATATAGTAGTTCTTTTGGACATGGCAAAGAACCGGAATTTGAGCAAGCGCCTATCCATTGGCTGAAATGGGATGGAAATACTAGGGATGTCAAAAATGATGGAAGACAATGGTTTCAGAGAAACGTTGGCCACATATTTGTGGATTGATGTAATGAGCAGAAAACCAGGCCAAGAATTTATAAAATCATAAATATCAAGACAAATCCACTTTGAGATTCTTAGGCATCTGATTACAGTAAACAATGACAATTTCTAGAAGACTTCCAATGAAACCTGCCATCCATTTCCTGATAGGGAGGTGATTGACTTGGCAAATTGAATTCTTTCTTTCCCTTTCGCTTCTCTACACTTGTTCATAACATTTTATTTTCTCCTGCTTTCTCAATGAATGGTGGGAGGGGAGGGAGGAAAGGAATAAAAAACAAAACAAAACGATGTTGTCTGAAAAAAATTATTTTGATTAAAAAAGAAGGCCAGTATAGATCAGTGAGGTAACTGTACTGGAGGCTTCTTGCCCAGCTGACATGGACCCATTACCAACAGTGTCTTGAGTGTCTTGTCATCCAACCATCTCTGAAAATGACCTCCTATCCCATATCCTCTGATCTTGTTCCCCATAAGATGAATTATCTTATCAACAGCTTCGTCAAAAATGCAAAGACTCGGTACTTTAAAAAGTAAAATTTCCATAGGGAACAGTACATAGTAGTTAATTTGAGAGAGGAGGCAAAGGAGGTGGCCCCTCAACCCCACCCTCACGCCCACCCCAAGGAGAAGTGACTTATGCAAGGTGGCAGAGCTGGCAAGGGAGAGAGCCAGCAAGAAATTACTCCGTTCCTTGGTACAGGTAATTGAGGAAGTTAGGGCGTCGTGCAGGTTCCGAGGCATGTCTTCGCCTGACTGTTGGGGGGGATGTGGCTAAATCTTCCAGAGAAAGGGAGACAGCTCTGTTGAGTCGGATCACTGGGGTGCAGGTTTTCTTCTTCGCCTTGGGTTTGCTTGGCAAGGGAAGCAGAAGCTGGCCTATGCTCCAACTGAGCTCTTCATCAGCTGCTGTCCGTGGTCCTGTCTCCCAGGGCCTAAACCATTGTACAAGTTCAGCCTGTTCTGGCCCTGGAGGAACATAGTTCCACATGGACACTCCGAATCTTTGGTGGGTGTCTATCTTCCTATACAGAGGTTCTTGGACCACCTGGAAAGGAGAGGAGAGAGGTACACTAGTGTCTTTTCTCTGAAGGCTAGGGCTTCTTTCTGGTTGGAGCAAGTACCACCTTTGTCCAGGCCAAGTGACACCTGAAGTTCCTTGATGACCAAAGGCTTCCCCTGTCCCTCCCAAGTTAAGACACAGGAGATTCCTGTCTATACCTCTGGGATGGGGTCACCTGTAGGCAAGGTGACAGGCCCCTCCTCCCTCCATACCCCATAGGAACTTACTGAAGAAAGCATCAGAGCAGAGAGGCTGGTAGGGAAAATAGGTTCTGACAGGACGGGTTGGCTTTGGGCTGGGACTTCTCCTCATGGAAGAATAGGACTGGAGAGGTAAATAGGGCTGGGATAGGATATACTTACTTGGACAGGGGAGGGCCCCTGCGTGCTGCTGCTGGGCCAGGAAGCTCCTGCTGGGGTTTCTTGGGAGAATGTGCACATTTCTTGATGGCGGAGCCGAAAGGGGACATGGCCTGTGGATGATGAGAAGGCAGAGAGAGAAGAGACTAGTTAAGGAGGAAAAGTTGTTTTTTAAGCACAAGAAGAGTCCTAGCAAAGTCACCAGACTGAACTCTGTGAATATCTTCTCCAAGGGCAGGGTTTCTGTCTTAGCTGAATGAAGGAGGTTTTTGAGAGCCCATCTCCCAGCGCTAGCTCCTTGGATTTGTACATGGTGTAGACCCTTAGTAGAAACTTGATATTTTGGTCTTACTCCTATGTGAGTTGGTGGGATTCAGGCTGTCTCTCAGTCTTTATCAGCTTATTCAGGGACACAGATACTTAAGATCCTTTCCAGCCAAACTTCAAATCTAGGCACTTTAGGGCTCAGTATCTTTGAAGCTTTCAGCAAAGATTTGGGAGGTTTGAGAGTATTAGAAGGCTAAACAAATAAGCAACTGCTGCATAAACGAGGACAACTCCCGTTGCTAGCCCCTGGGATGGGGTCTTGAAGTGCAGATGTATCCAGGTTGGGGCAAGTGGGGCTCAGGGTGGGCTTCTTGGGAGAGCAGTGGTTATAGCTTACCTGAGGGAAGGTGGGAGGGCTGAAAAGGAGAAGCTGACTGGGAAGAATAAGCTTCCATCCCTGGCTCTTTCTGAGAGTTCAAGCTTCTGGGTTCCTCCTTGGATTGCAGTTTAGCTGAGAAAGAAGGAAGACAAAAAGAGGTAAGTGGATTGAAGGTTGTTCAGAGAAGGCCTTGTCTTTGCTACCTTTGCTGTCTCCAGATCCGGATCATGAGAGTGTCACAGAAGTTTCCGGGATTAAAAGTTGATAGTTGAAACTGGCAAAGGAGGGATCTTGAGACCTTCAAGTTCCGAATACAAGGCTATTTCCATTATATCCGGTTTCTCTCCCCTCCCTCCCACTGTATGAACTTGGGGCTCAAGCGAGCTCCCTATACCTAGATTCACCTCTGCCCCCTAGTTTCTAGTTTTTCTCCTGCTCAAGTCAACAACCTTCTTCCCTTCATAAGAGTTGCCATTGTCCTGACCCTTTAACTTACTTGTGGGACAAAAGCGTTGATGAAGAGTGGGATCTTCAAACTTCAAGGTTGTGAGTGCTAGGCTGGTCCGGTATCTTCCTGATTTCAGAGATCTCCAAGTGCTTTCTCCTTCAGAGCTCCAGTCTGAGGGCTTTCTGAGATCCTTGGTGGGGCCTTGGGCTTTTAAACTTTGGCAAACTGAGATCAGGGGGTGGAGGCTTGGTCTTCTGTTAGAGCCCAGCCTGTGAGCAGTCACTAACTCCTGAGTTGTCACTTAGGAGGTGCTAACTGCTTCATAACCCAAGTGAATGCAGGGTCTGATATAGACCTCTCAGGCACTGAGTTCTCACCTGTCTAGCTCCATTCTTCCCTTAAGTGGCTTGGCTAGAAAGAACCTGTGAATACTTCTCACTGAGTTCTCACTTGGCAGTCCCAGTTCCTAACCAGGGTTACTTGAATGAGTGAGAATCTGTCACCCAGAAAGTTTTTGTTTTCGGGGGGTGGGGGAAACCAAAGATTTTTGCTTGGAAGGTCACTGGAGAAGAACATGTTTTGGATGACAGCTAGGGAAGAGCAGGATGTTTGATCAACATCCAAGACTGGGGGTTTGCAGGGCTGAAGAAGAGGTCCAGAAAAGCCCCGGGTCCCCTTTTTTCCCCCACCTGAGAGATTCCCGAATTCTGGTAGGGAGATGAGGCTTCTGCTTGAAGCACAACACAGAGCCGATTGGGACAGAGGTTTAAGAGAGGTACACGCAGGGCTGGAGGGCTTGAGGTCTGCAGTGACTGCTTCCCCGAAGGAACTTGGGGCTGGACAGTGAAATGTCGGTAGGATTTTCACAATCGGAAACGGAGGACATAGCCACCCGAGAGTGGTCTGTCTGTAGGTCCAGGGCAGACTGTGTAGACTGGATTCCAAGGAGGCAAGCTGTCTAAGAAGGAAAGTCTTTGTAGAGGGATTAAGATCTTGAAGTGAGGAGCCATTAGGAGATGGAGGAGGAGGATATAGACTGGAGACTGACCAAGGCTGGATGTTGGAGGTGAGAGAGCCCAAGTCCTTGAAGCTTTCAGTGTGGATGAATCTGGAGAGGGGGAGCCCTGGCTGACATGTATGGGACACCCTCTTGAGGCACGTGGTGCCTTTTTTTTTTCTGATGCAATTGGGGTTAAGTGACTTGCCTAAAGTCACACAGCTAGGAAGTATTAAATATCTGAAGTTAGATTTGAACTCAGGTCCTCATGAATTCAGGGCCGGTGCTCTATCCACTGTGCCATCTAGCTGCCACATGTGGTGACTTTTTATAAGAGAGCTGCAATGGTGGCAGGATGCCTCTCCGCCTCCCCACCCCACCCCACATAGGAAAACTGGTCATTGGAGAGGAATTGTCAGATCTGCCTCAAAAATGTAAAAGGATGATCAGAGCACTGAGGGAGCCAAGGATATCAGGTCTGTGGAGACAAAGAGGGAGAGACTGCTGGGGCTTGCCCCATGTGGGGAGACGTCAAGGGCTAAGGGGGACACAGAAATAGGGAGCAGAGTATTCTCAGGAAGGAGCCAAGTGCCTCGGGTCAACAAAAATGCACAACATTTTCCATGGGGACATCCCTTTATTTTTCAATTTTAAAAGTTAGGAATGCAAAGGATTACACACTGTGAACAGTGAGAGACCTCAAGGATCATTTAAGAAGCCTCTCATTTTGGAGAGAAGAATACTGAGGTTAAGGAACAGGAACTGACTAAATCAGGGTCCCAAGAGCAGTAAGGTAAAAGTAGCCAGCAGAGGACCAGACCTCTCAGGGGTGGGGGCGGGGCCAGGGGCCGGGGGCAGTGCTACTCGATTGGAACTTTCAAGAAATCAAAGGAGGGAAAGGACTCATGCATATAAAAATATAGTAGTTCTTTTGGACATGGCAAAGAACCGGAATTTGAGCAAGCGCCTATCCATTGGCTGAAATGGGATGGAAATACTAGGGATGTCAAAAATGATGGAAGACAATGGTTTCAGAGAAACGTTGGCCACATATTTGTGGATTGATGTAATGAGCAGAAAACCAGGCCAAGAATTTATAAAATCATAAATATCAAGACAAATCCACTTTGAGATTCTTAGGCATCTGATTACAGTAAACAATGACAATTTCTAGAAGACTTCCAATGAAACCTGCCATCCATTTCCTGATAGGGAGGTGATTGACTTGGCAAATTGAATTCTTTCTTTCCCTTTCGCTTCTCTACACTTGTTCATAACATTTTATTTTCTCCTGCTTTCTCAATGAATGGTGGGAGGGGAGGGAGGAAAGGAATAAAAAACAAAACAAAACGATGTTGTCTGAAAAAAATTATTTTGATTAAAAAAGAAGGCCAGTATAGATCAGTGAGGTAACTGTACTGGAGGCTTCTTGCCCAGCTGACATGGACCCATTACCAACAGTGTCTTGAGTGTCTTGTCATCCAACCATCTCTGAAAATGACCTCCTATCCCATATCCTCTGATCTTGTTCCCCATAAGATGAATTATCTTATCAACAGCTTCGTCAAAAATGCAAAGACTCGGTACTTTAAAAAGTAAAATTTCCATAGGGAACAGTACATAGTAGTTAATTTGAGAGAGGAGGCAAAGGAGGTGGCCCCTCAACCCCACCCTCACGCCCACCCCAAGGAGAAGTGACTTATGCAAGGTGGCAGAGCTGGCAAGGGAGAGAGCCAGCAAGAAATTACTCCGTTCCTTGGTACAGGTAATTGAGGAAGTTAGGGCGTCGTGCAGGTTCCGAGGCATGTCTTCGCCTGACTGTTGGGGGGGATGTGGCTAAATCTTCCAGAGAAAGGGAGACAGCTCTGTTGAGTCGGATCACTGGGGTGCAGGTTTTCTTCTTCGCCTTGGGTTTGCTTGGCAAGGGAAGCAGAAGCTGGCCTATGCTCCAACTGAGCTCTTCATCAGCTGCTGTCCGTGGTCCTGTCTCCCAGGGCCTAAACCATTGTACAAGTTCAGCCTGTTCTGGCCCTGGAGGAACATAGTTCCACATGGACACTCCGAATCTTTGGTGGGTGTCTATCTTCCTATACAGAGGTTCTTGGACCACCTGGAAAGGAGAGGAGAGAGGTACACTAGTGTCTTTTCTCTGAAGGCTAGGGCTTCTTTCTGGTTGGAGCAAGTACCACCTTTGTCCAGGCCAAGTGACACCTGAAGTTCCTTGATGACCAAAGGCTTCCCCTGTCCCTCCCAAGTTAAGACACAGGAGATTCCTGTCTATACCTCTGGGATGGGGTCACCTGTAGGCAAGGTGACAGGCCCCTCCTCCCTCCATACCCCATAGGAACTTACTGAAGAAAGCATCAGAGCAGAGAGGCTGGTAGGGAAAATAGGTTCTGACAGGACGGGTTGGCTTTGGGCTGGGACTTCTCCTCATGGAAGAATAGGACTGGAGAGGTAAATAGGGCTGGGATAGGATATACTTACTTGGACAGGGGAGGGCCCCTGCGTGCTGCTGCTGGGCCAGGAAGCTCCTGCTGGGGTTTCTTGGGAGAATGTGCACATTTCTTGATGGCGGAGCCGAAAGGGGACATGGCCTGTGGATGATGAGAAGGCAGAGAGAGAAGAGACTAGTTAAGGAGGAAAAGTTGTTTTTTAAGCACAAGAAGAGTCCTAGCAAAGTCACCAGACTGAACTCTGTGAATATCTTCTCCAAGGGCAGGGTTTCTGTCTTAGCTGAATGAAGGAGGTTTTTGAGAGCCCATCTCCCAGCGCTAGCTCCTTGGATTTGTACATGGTGTAGACCCTTAGTAGAAACTTGATATTTTGGTCTTACTCCTATGTGAGTTGGTGGGATTCAGGCTGTCTCTCAGTCTTTATCAGCTTATTCAGGGACACAGATACTTAAGATCCTTTCCAGCCAAACTTCAAATCTAGGCACTTTAGGGCTCAGTATCTTTGAAGCTTTCAGCAAAGATTTGGGAGGTTTGAGAGTATTAGAAGGCTAAACAAATAAGCAACTGCTGCATAAACGAGGACAACTCCCGTTGCTAGCCCCTGGGATGGGGTCTTGAAGTGCAGATGTATCCAGGTTGGGGCAAGTGGGGCTCAGGGTGGGCTTCTTGGGAGAGCAGTGGTTATAGCTTACCTGAGGGAAGGTGGGAGGGCTGAAAAGGAGAAGCTGACTGGGAAGAATAAGCTTCCATCCCTGGCTCTTTCTGAGAGTTCAAGCTTCTGGGTTCCTCCTTGGATTGCAGTTTAGCTGAGAAAGAAGGAAGACAAAAAGAGGTAAGTGGATTGAAGGTTGTTCAGAGAAGGCCTTGTCTTTGCTACCTTTGCTGTCTCCAGATCCGGATCATGAGAGTGTCACAGAAGTTTCCGGGATTAAAAGTTGATAGTTGAAACTGGCAAAGGAGGGATCTTGAGACCTTCAAGTTCCGAATACAAGGCTATTTCCATTATATCCGGTTTCTCTCCCCTCCCTCCCACTGTATGAACTTGGGGCTCAAGCGAGCTCCCTATACCTAGATTCACCTCTGCCCCCTAGTTTCTAGTTTTTCTCCTGCTCAAGTCAACAACCTTCTTCCCTTCATAAGAGTTGCCATTGTCCTGACCCTTTAACTTACTTGTGGGACAAAAGCGTTGATGAAGAGTGGGATCTTCAAACTTCAAGGTTGTGAGTGCTAGGCTGGTCCGGTATCTTCCTGATTTCAGAGATCTCCAAGTGCTTTCTCCTTCAGAGCTCCAGTCTGAGGGCTTTCTGAGATCCTTGGTGGGGCCTTGGGCTTTTAAACTTTGGCAAACTGAGATCAGGGGGTGGAGGCTTGGTCTTCTGTTAGAGCCCAGCCTGTGAGCAGTCACTAACTCCTGAGTTGTCACTTAGGAGGTGCTAACTGCTTCATAACCCAAGTGAATGCAGGGTCTGATATAGACCTCTCAGGCACTGAGTTCTCACCTGTCTAGCTCCATTCTTCCCTTAAGTGGCTTGGCTAGAAAGAACCTGTGAATACTTCTCACTGAGTTCTCACTTGGCAGTCCCAGTTCCTAACCAGGGTTACTTGAATGAGTGAGAATCTGTCACCCAGAAAGTTTTTGTTTTCGGGGGGTGGGGGAAACCAAAGATTTTTGCTTGGAAGGTCACTGGAGAAGAACATGTTTTGGATGACAGCTAGGGAAGAGCAGGATGTTTGATCAACATCCAAGACTGGGGGTTTGCAGGGCTGAAGAAGAGGTCCAGAAAAGCCCCGGGTCCCCTTTTTTCCCCCACCTGAGAGATTCCCGAATTCTGGTAGGGAGATGAGGCTTCTGCTTGAAGCACAACACAGAGCCGATTGGGACAGAGGTTTAAGAGAGGTACACGCAGGGCTGGAGGGCTTGAGGTCTGCAGTGACTGCTTCCCAGAAGGAACTTGGGGCTGGACAGTGAAATGTCGGTAGGATTTTCACAATCGGAAACGGAGGACATAGCCACCCGAGAGTGGTCTGTCTGTAGGTCCAGGGCAGACTGTGTAGAATGGATTCCAAGGAGGCAAGCTGTCTAAGAAGGAAAGTCTTTGTAGAGGGATTAAGATCTTGAAGTGAGGAGCCATTAGGAGATGGAGGAGGAGGATATAGACTGGAGACTGACCAAGGCTGGATGTTGGAGGTGAGAGAGCCCAAGTCCTTGAAGCTTTCAGTGTGGATGAATCTGGAGAGGGGGAGCCCTGGCTGACATGTATGGGACACCCTCTTGAGGCACGTGGTGCCTTTTTTTTTTTCTGATGCAATTGGGGTTAAGTGACTTGCCTAAAGTCACACAGCTAGGAAGTATTAAATATCTGAAGTTAGATTTGAACTCAGGTCCTCATGAATTCAGGGCCGGTGCTCTATCCACTGTGCCATCTAGCTGCCACATGTGGTGACTTTTTATAAGAGAGCTGCAATGGTGGCAGGATGCCTCTCCGCCTCCCCACCCCACCCCACATAGGAAAACTGGTCATTGGAGAGGAATTGTCAGATCTGCCTCAAAAATGTAAAAGGATGATCAGAGCACTGAGGGAGCCAAGGATATCAGGTCTGTGGAGACAAAGAGGGAGAGACTGCTGGGGCTTGCCCCATGTGGGGAGACGTCAAGGGCTAAGGGGGACACAGAAATAGGGAGCAGAGTATTCTCAGGAAGGAGCCAAGTGCCTCGGGTCAACAAAAATGCACAACATTTTCCATGGGGACATCCCTTTATTTTTCAATTTTAAAAGTTAGGAATGCAAAGGATTACACACTGTGAACAGTGAGAGACCTCAAGGATCATTTAAGAAGCCTCTCATTTTGGAGAGAAGAATACTGAGGTTAAGGAACAGGAACTGACTAAATCAGGGTCCCAAGAGCAGTAAGGTAAAAGTAGCCAGCAGAGGACCAGACCTCTCAGGGGTGGGGGCGGGGCCAGGGGCCGGGGGCAGTGCTACTCGATTGGAACTTTCAAGAAATCAAAGGAGGGAAAGGACTCATGCATATAAAAATATAGTAGTTCTTTTGGACATGGCAAAGAACCGGAATTTGAGCAAGCGCCTATCCATTGGCTGAAATGGGATGGAAATACTAGGGATGTCAAAAATGATGGAAGACAATGGTTTCAGAGAAACGTTGGCCACATATTTGTGGATTGATGTAATGAGCAGAAAACCAGGCCAAGAATTTATAAAATCATAAATATCAAGACAAATCCACTTTGAGATTCTTAGGCATCTGATTACAGTAAACAATGACAATTTCTAGAAGACTTCCAATGAAACCTGCCATCCATTTCCTGATAGGGAGGTGATTGACTTGGCAAATTGAATTCTTTCTTTCCCTTTCGCTTCTCTACACTTGTTCATAACATTTTATTTTCTCCTGCTTTCTCAATGAATGGTGGGAGGGGAGGGAGGAAAGGAATAAAAAACAAAACAAAACGATGTTGTCTGAAAAAAATTATTTTGATTAAAAAAGAAGGCCAGTATAGATCAGTGAGGTAACTGTACTGGAGGCTTCTTGCCCAGCTGACATGGACCCATTACCAACAGTGTCTTGAGTGTCTTGTCATCCAACCATCTCTGAAAATGACCTCCTATCCCATATCCTCTGATCTTGTTCCCCATAAGATGAATTATCTTATCAACAGCTTCGTCAAAAATGCAAAGACTCGGTACTTTAAAAAGTAAAATTCCTGTATTGTCAAACTTTACATAAACGGGGACCATAGGGAACAGTACATAGTAGTTAATTTGAGAGAGGAGGCAAAGGAGGTGGCCCCTCAACCCCACCCTCACGCCCACCCCAAGGAGAAGTGACTTATGCAAGGTGGCAGAGCTGGCAAGGGAGAGAGCCAGCAAGAAATTACTCCGTTCCTTGGTACAGGTAATTGAGGAAGTTAGGGCGTCGTGCAGGTTCCGAGGCATGTCTTCGCCTGACTGTTGGGGGGGATGTGGCTAAATCTTCCAGAGAAAGGGAGACAGCTCTGTTGAGTCGGATCACTGGGGTGCAGGTTTTCTTCTTCGCCTTGGGTTTGCTTGGCAAGGGAAGCAGAAGCTGGCCTATGCTCCAACTGAGCTCTTCATCAGCTGCTGTCCGTGGTCCTGTCTCCCAGGGCCTAAACCATTGTACAAGTTCAGCCTGTTCTGGCCCTGGAGGAACATAGTTCCACATGGACACTCCGAATCTTTGGTGGGTGTCTATCTTCCTATACAGAGGTTCTTGGACCACCTGGAAAGGAGAGGAGAGAGGTACACTAGTGTCTTTTCTCTGAAGGCTAGGGCTTCTTTCTGGTTGGAGCAAGTACCACCTTTGTCCAGGCCAAGTGACACCTGAAGTTCCTTGATGACCAAAGGCTTCCCCTGTCCCTCCCAAGTTAAGACACAGGAGATTCCTGTCTATACCTCTGGGATGGGGTCACCTGTAGGCAAGGTGACAGGCCCCTCCTCCCTCCATACCCCATAGGAACTTACTGAAGAAAGCATCAGAGCAGAGAGGCTGGTAGGGAAAATAGGTTCTGACAGGACGGGTTGGCTTTGGGCTGGGACTTCTCCTCATGGAAGAATAGGACTGGAGAGGTAAATAGGGCTGGGATAGGATATACTTACTTGGACAGGGGAGGGCCCCTGCGTGCTGCTGCTGGGCCAGGAAGCTCCTGCTGGGGTTTCTTGGGAGAATGTGCACATTTCTTGATGGCGGAGCTGAAAGGGGACATGGCCTGTGGATGATGAGAAGGCAGAGAGAGAAGAGACTAGTTAAGGAGGAAAAGTTGTTTTTTAAGCACAAGAAGAGTCCTAGCAAAGTCACCAGACTGAACTCTGTGAATATCTTCTCCAAGGGCAGGGTTTCTGTCTTAGCTGAATGAAGGAGGTTTTTGAGAGCCCATCTCCCAGCGCTAGCTCCTTGGATTTGTACATGGTGTAGACCCTTAGTAGAAACTTGATATTTTGGTCTTACTCCTATGTGAGTTGGTGGGATTCAAGCTGTCTCTCAGTCTTTATCAGCTTATTCAGGGACACAGATACTTAAGATCCTTTCCAGCCAAACTTCAAATCTAGGCACTTTAGGGCTCAGTATCTTTGAAGCTTTCAGCAAAGATTTGGGAGGTTTGAGAGTATTAGAAGGCTAGACAAATAAGCAACTGCTGCATAAACGAGGACAACTCCTGTTGCTAGCCCCTGGGATGGGGTCTTGAAGTGCAGATGTATCCAGGTTGGGGCAAGTGGGGCTCAGGGTGGGCTTCTTGGGAGAGCAGTGGTTATAGCTTACCTGAGGGAAGGTGGGAGGGCTGAAAAGGAGAAGCTGACTGGGAAGAATAAGCTTCCATCCCTGGCTCTTTCTGAGAGTTCAAGCTTCTGGGTTCCTCCTTGGATTGCAGTTTAGCTGAGAAAGAAGGAAGACAAAAAGAGGTAAGTGGATTGAAGGTTGTTCAGAGAAGGCCTTGACTTTGCTACCTTTGCTGTCTCCAGATCCGGATCATGAGAGTGTCACAGAAGTTTCCGGGATTAAAAGTTGATAGTTGAAACTGGCAAAGGAGGGATCTTGAGACCTTCAAGTTCCGAATACAAGGCTATTTCCATTATATCCGGTTTCTCTCCCCTCCCTCCCACTGTATGAACTTGGGGCTCAAGCGAGCTCCCTATACCTAGATTCACCTCTGCCCCCTAGTTTCTAGTTTTTCCCCTGCTCAAGTCAACAACCTTCTTCCCTTCATAAGAGTTGCCATTGTCCTGACCCTTTAACTTACTTGTGGGACAAAAGCGTTGATGAAGAGTGGGATCTTCAAACTTCAAGGTTGTGAGTGCTAGGCTGGTCCGGTATCTTCCTGATTTCAGAGATCTCCAAGTGCTTTCTCCTTCAGAGCTCCAGTCTGAGGGCTTTCTGAGATCCTTGGTGGGGCCTTGGGCTTTTAAACTTTGGCAAACTGAGATCAGGGGGTGGAGGCTTGGTCTTCTGTTAGAGCCCAGCCTGTGAGCAGTCACTAACTCCTGAGTTGTCACTTAGGAGGTGCTAACTGCTTCATAACCCAAGTGAATGCAGGGTCTGATATAGACCTCTCAGGCACTGAGTTCTCACCTGTCTAGCTCCATTCTTCCCTTAAGTGGCTTGGCTAGAAAGAACCTGTGAATACTTCTCACTGAGTTCTCACTTGGCAGTCCCAGTTCCTAACCAGGGTTACTTGAATGAGTGAGAATCTGTCACCCAGAAAGTTTTTGTTTTCGGGGGGTGGGGGAAACCAAAGATTTTTGCTTGGAAGGTCACTGGAGAAGAACATGTTTTGGATGACAGCTAGGGAAGAGCAGGATGTTTGATCAACATCCAAGACTGGGGGTTTGCAGGGCTGAAGAAGAGGTCCAGAAAAGCCCCGGGTCCCCTTTTTTCCCCCACCTGAGAGATTCCCGAATTCTGGTAGGGAGATGAGGCTTCTGCTTGAAGCACAACACAGAGCCGATTGGGACAGAGGTTTAAGAGAGGTACACGCAGGGCTGGAGGGCTTGAGGTCTGCAGTGACTGCTTCCCAGAAGGAACTTGGGGCTGGACAGTGAAATGTCGGTAGGATTTTCACAATCGGAAACGGAGGACATAGCCACCCGAGAGTGGTCTGTCTGTAGGTCCAGGGCAGACTGTGTAGACTGGATTCCAAGGAGGCAAGCTGTCTAAGAAGGAAAGTCTTTGTAGAGGGATTAAGATCTTGAAGTGAGGAGCCATTAGGAGATGGAGGAGGAGGATATAGACTGGAGACTGACCAAGGCTGGATGTTGGAGGTGAGAGAGCCCAAGTCCTTGAAGCTTTCAGTGTGGATGAATCTGGAGAGGGGGAGCCCTGGCTGACATGTATGGGACACCCTCTTGAGGCACGTGGTGCCTTTTTTTTTTTCTGATGCAATTGGGGTTAAGTGACTTGCCTAAAGTCACACAGCTAGGAAGTATTAAATATCTGAAGTTAGATTTGAACTCAGGTCCTCATGAATTCAGGGCCGGTGCTCTATCCACTGTGCCATCTAGCTGCCACATGTGGTGACTTTTTATAAGAGAGCTGCAATGGTGGCAGGATGCCTCTCCGCCTCCCCACCCCACCCCACATAGGAAAACTGGTCATTGGAGAGGAATTGTCAGATCTGCCTCAAAAATGTAAAAGGATGATCAGAGCACTGAGGGAGCCAAGGATATCAGGTCTGTGGAGACAAAGAGGGAGAGACTGCTGGGGCTTGCCCCATGTGGGGAGACGTCAAGGGCTAAGGGGGACACAGAAATAGGGAGCAGAGTATTCTCAGGAAGGAGCCAAGTGCCTCGGGTCAACAAAAATGCACAACATTTTCCATGGGGACATCCCTTTATTTTTCAATTTTAAAAGTTAGGAATGCAAAGGATTACACACTGTGAACAGTGAGAGACCTCAAGGATCATTTAAGAAGCCTCTCATTTTGGAGAGAAGAATACTGAGGTTAAGGAACAGGAACTGACTAAATCAGGGTCCCAAGAGCAGTAAGGTAAAAGTAGCCAGCAGAGGACCAGACCTCTCAGGGGTGGGGGCGGGGCCAGGGGCCGGGGGCAGTGCTACTCGATTGGAACTTTCAAGAAATCAAAGGAGGGAAAGGACTCATGCATATAAAAATATAGTAGTTCTTTTGGACATGGCAAAGAACCGGAATTTGAGCAAGCGCCTATCCATTGGCTGAAATGGGATGGAAATACTAGGGATGTCAAAAATGATGGAAGACAATGGTTTCAGAGAAACGTTGGCCACATATTTGTGGATTGATGTAATGAGCAGAAAACCAGGCCAAGAATTTATAAAATCATAAATATCAAGACAAATCCACTTTGAGATTCTTACGCATCTGATTACAGTAAACAATGACAATTTCTAGAAGACTTCCAATGAAACCTGCCATCCATTTCCTGATAGGGAGGTGATTGACTTGGCAAATTGAATTCTTTCTTTCCCTTTCGCTTCTCTACACTTGTTCATAACATTTTATTTTCTCCTGCTTTCTCAATGAATGGTGGGAGGGGAGGGAGGAAAGGAATAAAAAACAAAACAAAACGATGTTGTCTGAAAAAAATTATTTTGATTAAAAAAGAAGGCCAGTATAGATCAGTGAGGTAACTGTACTGGAGGCTTCTTGCCCAGCTGACATGGACCCATTACCAACAGTGTCTTGAGTGTCTTGTCATCCAACCATCTCTGAAAATGACCTCCTATCCCATATCCTCTGATCTTGTTCCCCATAAGATGAATTATCTTATCAACAGCTTCGTCAAAAATGCAAAGTCTCGGTACTTTAAAAAGTAAAATTCCTGTATTGTCAAACTTTACATAAACGGGGACCATAGGGAACAGTACATAGTAGTTAATTTGAGAGAGGAGGCAAAGGAGGTGGCCCCTCAACCCCACCCTCACGCCCACCCCAAGGAGAAGTGACTTATGCAAGGTGGCAGAGCTGGCAAGGGAGAGAGCCAGCAAGAAATTACTCCGTTCCTTGGTACAGGTAATTGAGGAAGTTAGGGCGTTGTGCAGGTTCCGAGGCATGTCTTCGCCTGACTGACCCAGCATTCTCATTCTGGACCTTTGTGCTGGAAGGCAGAGGACACCACTGTGGCTCTGCTGTCAGGGATGGATCTGTGGCTTTTCTGTTTCCATATAGGATGGAAAATTCACCGAAAGGCTTTTGTGCTTGCTTTTTTTGACCTTTCGCTTTGGGGTTTTCTTTTGGTTGTTGTTTCTGTTTCTTCTTTGAATTCTGAAACAGACCTCTTTTGCACCATGAATTTTACTGCTTGCTGCGCTGGAGAAGGTGGCCTTTTCACCTTTGCCATAATAAAACACAACTGGGGCTAGAAGGGAAACGCTACGGATTGTACATTTCTTCCACAAAAAATAGCATTGAATAGACTTTGATGGAGGGCATCCCAGAGGTTTCCCATCAACATTTGGAACTGTCAAAACAATTTTGACCAGTGATTGCTTTTTTCTTCCTGCTCTGAATCCAGTCTGAGAATGTACTTTCAATAAAATTGGATCAGTTGTCCACTATTTCAAAGTCTGGTTTTTTTTTCCCACAGCAAAATGAATGCATGGATATGTAGACCTATCTTGTATTTCACTTAGACTTTCATCTATTTGTATTGACCCCCATCTGGGGCCGGGGCAGGGGGGCAGGGGCGAAGGAGGGGAACAGGTGCAACTAAAGCTGTGGCAATCCTAAGAGAATTAATGAAGGGAACAAAATAATAGAAACCCTTTTTAGGAAAAGAAAAAGATAAGCAAGAAAACATTGCAGGGTGGGCCAGGAAGCTTGGGGTTTCAAAGTAATCACTTAGTGAGTAGGAAGGGGGAAATACAGAAAATAGAGACAAAAGGATTCCATAGCTCAATAAAAATAACAAGGGAGAACCAAGCTTAGAACTCATCAGTAAAAGCTAGACAAATAAAGGGCAGGAGAACCTTGGTGGGAATGGGAGTCCTGGGAATGGGTTGATTTAGAGGACCTTAAGCAAAACTGCTCAGGCCTACAAAGTTCTAGATTAAAAGTAAAAGGGACTGAAAATAGCACTTGATTCAGAGAACACAGTCAAAATATCCAACTACAAAGAAAGACTTAATGGGGAAATCTTACACAATGGGTGGGCTGAAGAACAAGTCATTCAACACTTCAACATCATGGCAAAGAAAAGGAAGTTGAAAAAATAACATACAAAATTTGGGATGCATCCAAAGCACTCTTTCTAAGGTTTCAATATGACATCTGAAAGTAATTCAAAAGAAAAAGTGAATTGAACATACATTTTCATAAGAATCTGCCACATAAGTGCCCTCCAAGTCATCATAAAAAAAGAGAAAATATTGAAGTTAAGTGGAGAAACAGATAAAAAATAAAAACAACCAAAAAAACAAAACAAAGAAAAAACAAACAAGAACAACAATAAAACAAAGGCTCCAGAAATGAACAACAAAGCTAAAAGCTTCTTCTTGGAAAAAAAATTGTGTCCATTCACAAACCTTTAGCTAAATGGATTAAAAAGAATGCAGAAAAATAGTCAATAAAATAGCAAGTGAACAAGGTGAAAGCAGAACAAAGCTGGAAGAACAATTCAGCAAAACATGATCGGTACCTATGCATCCCCAAATTCCAAAGAACATGAAACAGAGAAGATTTTCTTCAAACAAAATTCTAAAATTCTAGTTTCGATACAGAGAGAGAGAGAGAGAGAGAGAGAGAGAGAGAGAGAGAGAGAGAGAGAGAGAGAGAGAGCAAGTTTTGAACCCCCAGGACACTAATAGCAAACAGATGCCAGACAAGGCCCCAAAGGGGGGAAGGTCACCTCCTGGTCCCCATCCCACAAGGCTCTTGAAGAAGAAATGGTCAAAGATCATAAAAGAGAGCTAGAAGAAAAATGGGGAAAGGAAAGAGAAGCTCTGCAAGAGAGGACGGACAAGGCATATAATTCCCTTGTGGTTTCTCTCCAGTATACTTTGAAGCAGAATTTGTTCTGCTATGTTGGAAAGGCAAGAAGCCTTGTCACAGATCCTGGGTTGGAGTTGGAGTTCTATCTTTGAATGACCTTGAGGAACATGATCTTCCCTGCTCTGGTTTAAGAACAAAGCTCTAGCTCGGTCCTTTGACTCCAAATCTAGTGCTTTGGCTACTCTGCCATTCTGAGAACAAATATTGATCAAAAGTATATTCCTTGTATGGCGGTGGCTCAGCTAATTCCATTTGGGAATTTCTTGGCAAAAAGGGTAGAGTGGTTTGACCTTTCCTTTTCCAGCTGATTTTAGACTTGAGGAAAGAAAAACAAACAGAATTAAGTGAGGTGATCACAGTCATACCTCTACTTTCTGGGGCCAGATTTGAACTCCTGGAGATCAGTCTTCCTTGTTCCAGGCCAAGAGCTCTGTATGTTAGACAGCCTGAGGAAAGGAAACACACCTCAGGCCATTCAAATCCCATTCTCACTGAGAATTAAAAGATGCTTCTCTATCACACTTGTTTTCTGGGTGGAATAGGAAGTCATTGGACTTTCTCAACTGGTGAATTCTTCTCCCCTGTATAACTCAAAGCAAAGGATAATCTACATTTTGAAGAAGAGACCAAATGAAAGCATGCTAATCAATAAGGAATCCAATGGAGCCCACCATCTGGAAAACACATGACAGAATTCTATTCAAGTTTGGTTTGGAAAAGTTAGCATGGCTTAGTGGGATGGAATGGTGGGTCTGAATCACAAAGATTGAGGGTCAACTCTTGTTTGGGACACTTGAATCTTGAAGTGGCTCAGGCGGTTCCTTAGCCTTTCTCTATAGAATGCTATAGAATGCAATGGTCTTGTTTTATCCATGGAAAAGGAGTATGTGACATACCCAAAGTCACTCAAGTACCATTAAATCATAGGGGGGGTTCTCCGCTGGTGAAAGAAGTTCCCACACTCTAGATCCCCACTGCCAAGAAACTCCCCAATCCTTCACACGCATATATAAACAGATGTGTGTATGGATGGATGGATGGATGGATGTACAGAGACGCATCTGTGTTTCTAGAGATTTGTGTGTCTATAGCTTAGCAAGGCTAGAAAGAAATGTCCCATTCAGTTGGCAAAAGGGAAAAGGAACCAAAAGTTTTCACAAGAAATCTTTGGGATGAGGGAAACACCTAAATAAGCAAGTTGGGAATCTTTTCCCTTTTAACTACTCTCACCCTAGGATCTTCGGAAAAAGAAAGTCAAATAGCATTCTTATAATAGCATGAAAGATCTATGAAGAAAGACATCATCTGCATCTCAAGAAAGACATGGGAAAGAGAAGTATGTAGAAAATCAAGGGACATCTAGAGGTGGAAAGGGCAGGAAGTCTGGAGAAATCTAGGGAAGGCTCAGGATGATTGACTTCACCCTGCATCGAGGTGTTAACTCAGTGGAAGTGCCAAGACAGTGGTTATCCAGCTTACAAGTCCTTAGTACTTAGTATAGTGCTACCAGTGTTGACACCTCCTCTACAAGAACCCCACCTACAATGATGGATTCCTAAGAGAGTATATAAGAGCTAAGAGATCTGGGAGGAAAACAGACTGGAAAAGAAAGACCCTCAGGGTGGCTGGCCTGTCTCCTTCCCTTCTCTACTGAGACAAGAGAGCAAACTCCACATTCCATATAGCTCTCTATTCCATATAGCCGTCTCTAGAGTGGAGTGGAGAAGGAAAGAAGAAAATTCAATAACTATTCTATCTTTTAAAAAAAAAAAAAAAAACCACAAAAATATAGCTTCTTGTGGGGGCTCCTGGCGAGGCCCCGATCCAGCGTCCGCCATGGCCAACAAGATGGACATGTCCCTGGACGACATCATTAAAGTCAACGGGAAGCAGCGGGGCGTGTGCGGCGGGGACCGCAACCGAGTCCGCGCCCAAGACCGCGACCCAGACCCCGACCGAGAACGCGACCCAGACCGAGACCGAGACCGAGACCGAGACCGCGGCCGAGGCCGGAAGCGGGCTCAGAGAGGCCGCGGCAGCTGGGCTGCGCAGATGACAGCCCGCCGAAGCCGAGGAGGGGGCCCCATCCGGAACAGGCGGGCCCTGGGCCGCGGAGGCGCCGGGGGCGGCGCCCGGAAACAACCCAAGCCCTACAGCCCACCAAAACGGCTTCCCCAGAAGAGGCAGCCCCACGGCTTCCACAGTGCCTCTGGAGGCGGGGCCCGAGGGGACACAGGGGGCCAATTGCTGATCTCCAATCTGGATGCTAGGGTTTCCGATGCGGATATTCAGGAACTATTTGCTCCTTTTGGAACTCTCAAGAAGTCAGCTCTCCATTATGATCCCTGGGGCCGAAGCTTAGGAACAGCAGACGTTCACTTTGAGCGAAAAGCAGACGCTCTCAAGGCCATGAAACGCTATGATGGTGTCACTTTGGATGGCAGCCCGATGAACGTTCAGCTTGTTCTCTCAAGGACTGATGCACAACGAAGACCTGCACACAGTGTAAAGACAGCTGCAGTGACTGCAAACCGTGACTCTGGACGTGCCCGTGATGGAGGTGGCTTCCGGAGAGGCGGCCGCCTTGGAGGCAATCCAGGGCGACCAGCGCCAGGGACTGCAAGAAATTCCAAACAACAGCTTTCTCGAGAAGAACTAGATGCACAATTGGATGCTTATCGTGCCATGCGGGATACCAGTTAAACTAAGCCCACATATTCCCTGCATGGCACACGACCCAGCATTCTCATTCTGGACCTTTGTGCTGGAAGGCAGAGGACACCACTGTGGCTCTGCTGTCAGGGATGGATCTGTGGCTTTTCTGTTTCCATATAGGATGGAAAATTCACCGAAAGGCTTTTGTGCTTGCTTTTCTTGACCTTTCGCTTGGGGGTTTTCTTTTGGTTGTTGTTTCTGTTTCTTCTTTGAATTCTGAAACAGACCTCTTTTGCACCATGAATTTTACTGCTTGCTGCGCTGGAGAAGGTGGCCTTTTCACCTTTGCCATAATAAAACACAACTGGGGCTAGAAGGGAAACGCTACGGATTGTACATTTCTTCCACAAAAAATAGCATTGAATAGACTTTGATGGAGGGCATCCAAGACGTTTCCCATCAACATTTGGAACTGTCAAAACTATTTTGACCAGTGATTGCTTTTTTCTTCCTGCTCTGAATCCAGTCTGAGAATGTACTTTCAATAAAATTGGATCAGTTGTCCACTATTTCAAAGTCTGGTTTTTTTTTTCCCACAGCAAAATGAATGCATGGATATGTAGACCTATCTGGTATTTCACTTAGACTTTCATCTATTTGTATTGACCCCCATCTAGGGCCGGGGCCGGGGGGCAGGGGGGCAGGGGCGAAGGAGGGGAACAGGTGCAACTAAAGCTGTGGCAATCCTAAGAGAATTAATGAAGGGAACAAAATAATAGAAACCCTTTTTAGGAAAAGAAAAAGATAAGCAAGAAAACATTGCAGGGTGGGCCAGGAAGCTTGGGGTTTCAAAGTAATCACTTAATGAGTAGGAGGGGGGAAATACAGAAAATAGAGACAAAAGGATTCCATAGCTCAATAAAAATAACAAGGGAGGACCAAGCTTAGAACTCATCAGTAAAAGCTAGACAAATAAAGGGCAGGAGAACCTTGGTGGGAATGGGAGACCTGGGAATGGGTTGATTTAGAGGACCTTAAGCAAAACTGCTCAGGCCTACAAAGTTCTAGATTAAAAGTAAAAGGGACTGAAAATAGCACTTGATTCAGAGACCACAGTCAAAATATCCAAATACAAAGAAAGACTTAATGGGGAAATCTTACACAATGGGTGGGCTGAAGAACAAGTCATTCAACACTTCATCATCATGGCAAAGAAAAGGATGTTGAAAAAATAACATACAAAATTTGGGATGCATCCAAAGCACTCTTTCTGAGGTTTCAATATGACATCTGAAAGTAATTCAAAAGAAAAAGTGAATTGAACATACATTTTCATAAGAATCTGCCACATAAGTGCCCTCCAAGTCATCATAAAAAAAGAAAAAATATTGAAGTTAAGGGGAGAAACAAATAAAAAATAAAAACAACCAAAAAACCAAAACAAACAAAGAAAAAACAAACAAGAACAACAACAAAACAAAGGCTCCAGAAATGAACAACAAAGCTAAAAGCTTCTTCTTGGAAAAAAAATTGTGTCCATTCACAAACCTTTAGCTAAATGGATTAAAAAGAATGCAGAAAAATAGTCAATAAAATAGCAAGTGAACAAGGTGAAAGCAGAACAAAGCTGGAAGAACAATTCAGCAAAACATGATCGGTACCTATGCATCCCCAAATTCCAAAGAACATGAAACAGAGAAGATTTTCTTAAAACAAAATTCTAAAATTCTAGTTTCGATACAGAGAGAGAGAGAGAGAGAGAGAGAGAGAGAGAGAGAGAGAGAGAGAGAGAGAGAGAGAGCAAGTTTTGAACCCCTAGGACACTAATAGCAAACAGATGCCAGACAAGGCCCCAAAGGGGGGAAGGTCACCTCCTGCTCCCCATCCCACAAGGCTCTTGAAGAAGAAATGGTCAAAGATCATAAAAGAGAGCTAGAAGAAAAATGGGGAAAGGAAAGAGAAGCTCTGCAAGAGAGGACAGACAAGGCATATAATTTCCTTGTGGTTTCTCTCCAGTATACTTTGAAGCAGAATTTTTTCTGCTATGTTGGAAAGGCAAGAAGCCTTGTCACAGATCCTGGGTTGGAGTTGGAGTTCTATCTTTGAATGACCTTGAGGAACATGATCTTCCCTGCTCTGGTTTAAGAACAAAGCTCTAGGTCGGTCCTTTGACTCCAAATCTAGTGCTTTGACTACTCTGCCATTCTGAGAACAAATATTGATCAAAAGTATATTCCTTGTATGGCGGTGGCTCAGCTGATTCCATTTGGGAATTTCTTGGCAAAAAGGGTAGAGTGGTTTGACCTTTCCTTTTCCAGCTGATTTTAGACTTGAGGAAAGAAAAACAAACAGAATTAAGTGAGGTGATCACAGTCATACCTCTACTTTCTGGGGCCAGATTTGAACTCCTGGAGATCAGTCTTCCTTGTTCCAGGCCAAGAGCTCTGTATGTTAGACAGCCTGAGGAAAGGAAACACACCTCAGGCCATTCAAATCCCATTCTCACAGAGAATTAAAAGATGCTTCTCTATCACACTTGTTTTCTGGGTGGAATAGGAAGTCATTGGACTTTCTCAACTGGTGAATTCTTCTCCCCTGTATAACTCAAAGCAAAGGATAATCTACATTTTGAAGAAGAGACCAAATGAAAGCATGATAATCAATAAGGAATCCAATGGAGCCCACCATCTGGAAAACACATGACAGAATTCTATTCAAGTTTGGTTTGGAAAAGTTAGCATGGCTTAGTGGGATGGAATGGTGGGTCTGAATCACAAAGATTGAGGGTCAGCTCTTGTTTGGGACACTTGAATCTTGAAGTGGCTCAGGCGGTTCCTTAGCCTTTCTCTATAGAATGCTATAGAATGCAATGGTCTTGTTTTATCCATGGAAAAGGAGTATGTGACATACCCAAAGTCACTCAAGTACCATTAAATCATAGGGGGGGTTCTCCGCTGGTGAAAGAAGTTCCCACACTCTAGATCCCCACTGCCAAGAAACTCCCCAATCCTTCACACGCATATATAAACAGATGTGTGTATGGATGGATGGATGGATGGATGGATGGATGGATGGATGGATGTATAGAGACGCATCTGTGTTTCTAGAGATTTGTGTGTCTATAGCTTAGCAAGGCTAGAAAGAAATGTCCCATTCAGTTGGCAAAAGGGAAAAGGAACCAAAAGTTTTCACAAGAAATCTTTGGGATGAGGGAAACACCTAAATAAGCAAGTTGGGAATCTTTTCCCTTTTAACTACTCTCACCCTAGGATCTTCGGAAAAAGAAAGTCAAATAGCATTCTTATAATAGCATGAAAGATCTATGAAGAAAGACATCATCTGCATCTCAAGAAAGACATGGGAAAGAGAAGTATGTAGAAAATCAAGGGACATCTAGAGGTGGAAAGGGCAGGAAGTCTGGAGAAATCTAGGGAAGGCTCAGGATGATTGACTTCACCCTGCATCGAGGTGTTAACTCAGTGGAAGTGCCAAGACAGTGGTTATCCAGCTTACAAGTCCTTAGTACTTAGTATAGTGCTACCAGTGTTGACACCTCCTCTACAAGAACCCCACCTACAATGATGGATTCCTAAGAGAGTATATAAGAGCTAAGGGATCTGGGAGGAAGACAGACTGGAAAAGAAAGACCCTCAGGGTGGCTGGCCTGTCTCCTTCCCTTCTCTACTGAGACAAGAGAGCAAACTCCACATTCCATATAGCTCTCTATTCCATATAGCCGTCTCTAGAGTGGAGTGGAGAAGGAAAGAAGAAAATTCAATAACTATTCTATCTTTTAAGAAAAAAAAAAACCACAAAAATATAGCTTCTTGTGGGGGCTCCTGGCGAAGCCCCGATCCAGCGTCCGCCATGGCCAACAAGATGGACATGTCCCTGGACGACATCATTAAAGTCAACGGGAAGCAGCAGGGCGTGTGCGGCGGGGACCGCAACCGAGTCCGCGCCCAAGACCGCGACCCAGACCGCGACCGAGACCGAGACCGAGAACGCGACCCAGACCGAGACCGAGACCGACACCCAGACCGCGGCCGAGGCCGGGAGCGGGCTCAGAGCGGCCGCGGCAGCTGGGCTGCGCAGGTGACAGCCCGCCGAAGCCGAGGAGGGGGCCCCATCCGGAACAGGCGGGCCCTGGGCCGCGGAGGCGCCGGGGGCGGCGCCCGGAAACAACCCAAGCCCTACAGCCCACCAAAACGGCTTCCCCAGAAGAGGAAGCCCCACGGCTTCCACAGTGCCTCTGGAGGCGGGGCCCGAGGGGACACAGGGGGCCAATTGCTGATCTCCAATCTGGATGCTAGGGTTTCCGATGCGGATATTCAGGAACTATTTGCTCCTTTTGGAACTCTCAAGAAGTCAGCTCTCCATTATGATCCCTGGGGCCGAAGCTTAGGAACAGCAGACGTTCACTTTGAGCGAAAAGCAGACGCTCTCAAGGCCATGAAACGCTATGATGGTGTCACTTTGGATGGCAGCCCGATGAACGTTCAGCTTGTTCTCTCAAGGACTGATGCACAACGAAGACCTGCACACAGTGTAAAGACAGCTGCAGTGACTGCAAACCGTGACTCTGGACGTGCCCGTGATGGAGGTGGCTTCCGGAGAGGCGGCCGCCTTGGAGGCAATCCAGGGCGACCAGCGCCAGGGACTGCAAGAAATTCCAAACAACAGCTTTCTCGAGAAGAACTAGATGCACAATTGGATGCTTATCGTGCCATGCGGGATACCAGTTAAACTAAGCCCACATATTCCCTGCATGGCACACGACCCAGCATTCTCATTCTGGACCTTTGTGCTGGAAGGCAGAGGACACCACTGTGGCTCTGCTGTCAGGGATGGATCTGTGGCTTTTCTGTTTCCATATAGGATGGAAAATTCACCGAAAGGCTTTTGTGCTTGCTTTTCTTGACCTTTCGCTTGGGGGTTTTCTTTTGGTTGTTGTTTCTGTTTCTTCTTTGAATTCTGAAACAGACCTCTTTTGCACCATGAATTTTGCTGCTTGCTGCGCTGGAGAAGGTGGCCTTTTCACCTTTGCCATAATAAAACACAACTGGGGCTAGAAGGGAAACGCTACGGATTGTACATTTCTTCCACAAAAGATAGCATTGAATAGACTTTGATGGAGGGCATCCAAGAGGTTTCCCATCAACATTTGGAACTGTCAAAACTATTTTGACCAGTGATTGCTTTTTTCTTCCTGCTCTGAATCCAGTCTGAGAATGTACTTTCAATAAAATTGGATCAGTTGTCCACTATTTCAAAGTCTGGTTTTTTTTTTTCCCACAGCAAAATGAATGCATGGATATGTAGACCTATCTGGTATTTCACTTAGACTTTCATCTATTTGTATTGACCCCCATCTGGGGCCGGGGCAGGGGGGCAGGGGGGCAGGGGCGAAGGAGGGGAACAGGTGCAACTAAAGCTGTGGCAATCCTAAGAGAATTAATGAAGGGAACAAAATAATAGAAACCCTTTTTAGGAAAAGAAAAAGATAAGCAAGGAAACATTGCAGGGTGGGCCAGGAAGCTTGGGGTTTCAAAGTAATCACTTAATGAGTAGGAGGGGGGAAATACAGAAAATAGAGACAAAAGGATTCCATAGCTCAATAAAAATAACAAGGGAGGACCAAGCTTAGAACTCATCAGTAAAAGCTAGACAAATAAAGGGCAGGAGAACCTTGGTGGGAATGGGAGACCTGGGAATGTGTTGATTTAGAGGACCTTAAGCAAAACTGCTCAGGCCTACAAAGTTCTAGATTAAAAGTAAAAGGGACTGAAAATAGCACTTGATTCAGAGACCACAGTCAAAATATCCAAATACAAAGAAAGACTTAATGGGGAAATCTTACACAATGGGTGGGCTGAAGAACAAGTCATTCAACACTTCATCATCATGGCAAAGAAAAGGATGTTGAAAAAATAACATACAAAATTTGGGATGCATCCAAAGCACTCTTTCTGAGGTTTCCATATGACATCTGAAAGTAATTCACAAGAAAAAGTGAATTGAACATACATTTTCATAAGAATCTGCCACATAAGTGCCCTCCAAGTCATCATAAAAAAAGAAAAAATATTGAAGTTAAGGGGAGAAACAAATAAAAAATAAAAACAACCAAAAAAACAAAACAATCAAAGAAAAAACAAACAAGAACAACAACAAAACAAAGGCTCCAGAAATGAACAACAAAGCTAAAAGCTTCTTCTTGGAAAAAAAATTGTGTCCATTCACAAACCTTTAGCTAAATGGATTAAAAAGAATGCAGAAAAATAGTCAATAAAATAGCAAGTGAACAAGGTGAAAGCAGAACAAAGCTGGAAGAACAATTCAGCAAAACATGATCGGTACCTATGCATCCCCAAATTCCAAAGAACATGAAACAGAGAAGATTTTCTTCAAACAAAATTCTAAAATTCTAGTTTCGATACAGAGAGAGAGAGAGAGAGAGAGAGAGAGAGAGAGAGAGAGAGAGAGAGAGAGAGAGCGAGCAAGTTTTGAACCCCCAGGACACTAATAGCAAACAGATGCCAGACAAGGCCCCAAAGGGGGGAAGGTCACCTCCTGCTCCCCATCCCACAAGGCTCTTGAAGAAGAAATGGTCAAAGATCATAAAAGAGAGCTAGAAGAAAAATGGGGAAAGGAAAGAGAAGCTCTACAAGAGTGGACGGACAAGGCATATAATTCCCTTGTGGTTTCTCTCCAGTATAGTTTGAAGCTTGTTCTGCTATGTTGGAAAGGCAAGAAGCCTTGTCACAGATCCTGGGTTGGAGTTGGAGTTCTATCTTTGAATGACCTTGAGGAACATGATCTTCCCTGCTCTGGTTTAAGAACAAAGCTCTAGCTCGGTCCTTTGACTCCAAATCTAGTGCTTTGGCTACTCTGCCATTCTGAGAACAAATATTGATCAAAAGTATATTCCTTGTATGGCGGTGGCTCAGCTGATTCCATTTGGGAATTTCTTGGCAAAAAGGGTAGAGTGGTTTGACCTTTCCTTTTCCAGCTGATTTTAGACTTGAGGAAAGAAAAACAAACAGAATTAAGTGAGGTGATCACAGTCATACCTCTACTTTCTGGGGCCAGATTTGAACTCCTGGAGATCAGTCTTCCTTGTTCCAGGCCAAGAGCTCTGTATGTTAGACAGCCTGAGGAAAGGAAACACACCTCAGGCCATTCAAATCCCATTCTCACTGAGAATTAAAAGATGCTTCTCTATCACACTTGTTTTCTGGGTGGAATAGGAAGTCATTGGACTTTCTCAACTGGTGAATTCTTCTCCCCTGTATAACTCAAAGCAAAGGATAATCTACATTTTGAAGAAGAGACCAAATGAAAGCATGCTAATCAATAAGGAATCCAATGGAGCCCACCATCTGGAAAACACATGACAGAATTCTATTCAAGTTTGGTTTGGAAAAGTTAGCATGGCTTAGTGGGATGGAATGGTGGGTCTGAATCACAAAGATTGAGGGTCAACTCTTGTTTGGGACACTTGAATCTTGAAGTGGCTCAGGCGGTTCCTTAGCCTTTCTCTATAGAATGCTATAGAATGCAATGGTCTTGTTTTATCCATGGAAAAGGAGTATGTGACATACCCAAAGTCACTCAAGTACCATTAAATCATAGGGGGGGTTCTCCGCTGGTGAAAGAAGTTCCCACACTCTAGATCCCCACTGCCAAGAAACTCCCCAATCCTTCACACGCATATATAAACAGATGTGTGTATGGATGGATGGATGGATGGATGGATGTACAGAGACGCATCTGTGTTTCTAGAGATTTGTGTGTCTATAGCTTAGCAAGGCTAGAAAGAAATGTCCCATTCAGTTGGCAAAAGGGAAAAGGAACCAAAAGTTTTCACAAGAAATCTTTGGGATGAGGGAAACACCTAAATAAGCAAGTTGGGAATCTTTTCCCTTTTAACTACTCTCACCCTAGGATCTTCGGAAAAAGAAAGTCAAATAGCATTCTTATAATAGCATGAAAGATCTATGAAGAAAGACATCATCTGCATCTCAAGAAAGACATGGGAAAGAGAAGTATGTAGAAAATCAAGGGACATCTAGAGGTGGAAAGGGCAGGAAGTCTGGAGAAATCTAGGGAAGGCTCAGGATGATTGACTTCACCCTGCATCGAGGTGTTAACTCAGTGGAAGTGCCAAGACAGTGGTTATCCAGCTTACAAGTCCTTAGTACTTAGTATAGTGCTACCAGTGTTGACACCTCCTCTACAAGAACCCCACCTACAATGATGGATTCCTAAGAGAGTATATAAGAGCTAAGGGATCTGGGAGGAAAACAGACTGGAAAAGAAAGACCCTCAGGGTGGCTGGCCTGTCTCCTTCCCTTCTCTACTGAGACAAGAGAGCAAACTCCACATTCCATATAGCTCTCTATTCCATATAGCCGTCTCTAGAGTGGAGTGGAGAAGGAAAGAAGAAAATTCAATAACTATTCTATCTTTTAAGAAAAAAAAAAAACCACAAAAATATAGCTTCTTGTGGGGGCTCCTGGCGAAGCCCCGATCCAGCGTCCGCCATGGCCAACAAGATGGACATGTCCCTGGACGACATCATTAAAGTCAACGGGAAGCAGCGGGGCGTGTGCGGCGGGGACCGCAACCGAGTCCGCGCCCAAGACCGCGACCCAGACCGCGACCGAGACCGAGACCGAGAACACGACGCAGACCGAGACCGAGACCGCGGCCGAGGCCGGGAGCGGGCTCAGAGCGGCCGCGGCAGCTGGGCTGCGCAGGTGACAGCCCGCCGAAGCCGAGGCGGGGGCCCCATCCGGAACAGGCGGGCCCTGGGCCGCGGAGGCGCCGGGGGCGGCGCCCGGAAACAACCCAAGCCCTACAGCCCACCAAAACGGCTTCCCCAGAAGAGGCAGCCCCACGGCTTCCACAGTGCCTCTGGAGGCGGGGCCCGAGGGGACACAGGGGGCCAATTGCTGATCTCCAATCTGGATGCTAGGGTTTCCGATGCGGATATTCAGGAACTATTTGCTCCTTTTGGAACTCTCAAGAAGTCAGCTCTCCATTATGATCCCTGGGGCCGAAGCTTAGGAACAGCAGACGTTCACTTTGAGCGAAAAGCAGACGCTCTCAAGGCCATGAAACGCTATGATGGTGTCACTTTGGATGGCAGCCCGATGAACGTTCAGCTTGTTCTCTCAAGGACTGATGCACAACGAAGACCTGCACACAGTGTAAAGACAGCTGCAGTGACTGCAAACCGTGACTCTGGACGTGCCCGTGATGGAGGTGGCTTCCGGAGAGGCGGCCGCCTTGGAGGCAATCCAGGGCGACCAGCGCCAGGGACTGCAAGAAATTCCAAACAACAGCTTTCTCGAGAAGAACTAGATGCACAATTGGATGCTTATCGTGCCATGCGGGATACCAGTTAAACTAAGCCCACATATTCCCTGCATGGCACACGACCCAGCATTCTCATTCTGGACCTTTGTGCTGGAAGGCAGAGGACACCACTGTGGCTCTGCTGTCAGGGATGGATCTGTGGCTTTTCTGTTTCCATATAGGATGGAAAACTCACCGAAAGGCTTTTGTGCTTGCTTTTCTTGACCTTTCGCTTGGGGGTTTTCTTTTGGTTGTTGTTTCTGTTTCTTCTTTGAATTCTGAAACAGACCTCTTTTGCACCATGAATTTTACTGCTTGCTGCGCTGGAGAAGGTGGCCTTTTCACCTTTGCCATAATAAAACACAACTGGGGCTAGAAGGGAAACGCTACGGATTGTACATTTCTTCCACAAAAAATAGCATTGAATAGACTTTGATGGAGGGCATCCAAGAGGTTTCCCATCAACATTTGGAACTGTCAAAACTATTTTGACCAGTGATTGCTTTTTTCTTCCTGCTCTGAATCCAGTCTGAGAATGTACTTTCAATAAAATTGGATCAGTTGTCCACTATTTCAAAGTCTGGTTTTTTTTTCCCACAGCAAAATGAATGCATGGATATGTAGACCTATCTGGTATTTCACTTAGACTTTCATCTATTTGTATTGACCCCCATCTGGGGCCGGGGCAGGGGGGGAGGGGGGCAGGGGCGAAGGAGGGGAACAGGTGCAAGTAAAGCTGTGGCAATCCTAAGAGAATTAATGAAGGGAACAAAATAATAGAAACCCTTTTTAGGAAAAGAAAAAGATAAGCAAGGAAACATTGCAGGGTGGGCCAGGAAGCTTGGGGTTTCAAAGTAATCACTTAATGAGTAGGAGGGGGGAAATACAGAAAATAGAGACAAAAGGATTCCATAGCTCAATAAAAATAACAAGGGAGGACCAAGCTTAGAACTCATCAGTAAAAGCTAGACAAATAAAGGGCAGGAGAACCTTGGTGGGAATGGGAGACCTGGGAATGGGTTGATTTAGAGGACCTTAAGCAAAACTGCTCAGGCCTACAAAGTTCTAGATTAAAAGTAAAAGGGACTGAAAATAGCACTTGATTCAGAGACCACAGTCAAAATATCCAAATACAAAGAAAGACTTAATGGGGAAATCTTACACAATGGGTGGGCTGAAGAACAAGTCATTCAACACTTCATCATCATGGCAAAGAAAAGGATGTTGAAAAAATAACATACAAAATTTGGGATGCATCCAAAGCACTCTTTCTGAGGTTTCCATATGACATCTGAAAGTAATTCACAAGAAAAAGTGAATTGAACATACATTTTCATAAGAATCTGCCACATAAGTGCCCTCCAAGTCATCATAAAAAAAGAAAAAATATTGAAGTTAAGGGGAGAAACAAATAAAAAATAAAAACAACCAAAAAAACAAAACAATCAAAGAAAAAACAAACAAGAACAACAACAAAACAAAGGCTCCAGAAATGAACAACAAAGCTAAAAGCTTCTTCTTGGAAAAAAAATTGTGTCCATTCACAAACCTTTAGCTAAATGGATTAAAAAGAATGCAGAAAAATAGTCAATAAAATAGCAAGTGAACAAGGTGAAAGCAGAACAAAGCTGGAAGAACAATTCAGCAAAACATGATCGGTACCTATGCATCCCCAAATTCCAAAGAACATGAAACAGAGAAGATTTTCTTCAAACAAAATTCTAAAATTCTAGTTTCGATACAGAGAGAGAGAGAGAGAGAGAGAGAGAGAGAGAGAGAGAGAGAGAGAGAGAGAGAGAGAGCAAGTTTTGAACCCCCAGGACACTAATAGCAAACAGATGCCAGACAAGGCCCCAAAGGGGGGAAGGTCACCTCCTGGTCCCCATCCCACAAGGCTCTTGAACGAAGAAATGGTCAAAGATCATAAAAGAGAGCTAGAAGAAAAATGGGGAAAGGAAAGAGAAGCTCTACAAGAGAGGACAGACAAAGCATATAATTCCCTTGTGGTTTCTCTCCAGTATACTTTGAAGCTTGTTCTGCTATGTTGGAAAGGCAAGAAGCCTTGTCACAGATCCTGGGTTGGAGTTGGAGTTCTATCTTTGAATGACCTTGAGGAACATGATCTTCCCTGCTCTGGTTTAAGAACAAAGCTCTAGCTCGGTCCTTTGACTCCAAATCTAGTGCTTTGGCTACTCTGCCATTCTGAGAACAAATATTGATCAAAAGTATATTCCTTGTATGGCGGTGGCTCAGCTGATTCCATTTGGGAATTTCTTGGCAAAAAGGGTAGAGTGGTTTGACCTTTCCTTTTCCAGCTGATTTTAGACTTGAGGAAAGAAAAACAAACAGAATTAAGTGAGGTGATCACAGTCATACCTCTACTTTCTGGGGCCAGATTTGAACTCCTGGAGATCAGTCTTCCTTGTTCCAGGCCAAGAGCTCTGTATGTTAGACAGCCTGAGGAAAGGAAACACACCTCAGGCCATTCAAATCCCATTCTCACTGAGAATTAAAAGATGCTTCTCTATCACACTTGTTTTCTGGGTGGAATAGGAAGTCATTGGACTTTCTCAACTGGTGAATTCTTCTCCCCTGTATAACTCAAAGCAAAGGATAATCTACATTTTGAAGAAGAGACTAAATGAAAGCATGCTAATCAATAAGGAATCCAATGGAGCCCACCATCTGGAAAACACATGACAGAATTCTATTCAAGTTTGGTTTGGAAAAGTTAGCATGGCTTAGTGGGATGGAATGGTGGGTCTGAATCACAAAGATTGAGGGTCAACTCTTGTTTGGGACACTTGAATCTTGAAGTGGCTCAGGCGGTTCCTTAGCCTTTCTCTATAGAATGCTATAGAATGCAATGGTCTTGTTTTATCCATGGAAAAGGAGTATGTGACATACCTAAAGTCACTCAAGTACCATTAAATCATAGGGGGGGTTCTCCGCTGGTGAAAGAAGTTCCCACACTCTAGATCCCCACTGCCAAGAAACTCCCCAATCCTTCACACGCATATATAAACAGATGTGTGTATGGATGGATGGATGGATGGATGGATGGATGGATGGATGGATGGATAGAGACGCATCTGTGTTTCTAGAGATTTGTGTGTCTATAGCTTAGCAAGGCTAGAAAGAAATGTCCCATTCAGTTGGCAAAAGGGAAAAGGAACCAAAAGTTTTCACAAGAAATCTTTGGGATGAGGGAAACACCTAAATAAGCAAGTTGGGAATCTTTTCCCTTTTAACTACTCTCACCCTAGGATCTTCGGAAAAAGAAAGTCAAATAGCATTCTTATAATAGCATGAAAGATCTATGAAGAAAGACATCATCTGCATCTCAAGAAAGACATGGGAAAGAGAAGTATGTAGAAAATCAAGGGACATCTAGAGGTGGAAAGGGCAGGAAGTCTGGAGAAATCTAGGGAAGGCTCAGGATGATTGACTTCACCCTGCATCGAGGTGTTAACTCAGTGGAAGTGCCAAGACAGTGGTTATCCAGCTTACAAGTCCTTAGTACTTAGTATAGTGCTACCAGTGTTGACACCTCCTCTACAAGAACCCCACCTACAATGATGGATTCCTAAGAGAGTATATAAGAGCTAAGGGATCTGGGAGGAAGACAGACTGGAAAAGAAAGACCCTCAGGGTGGCTGGCCTGTCTCCTTCCCTTCTCTACTGAGACAAGAGAGCAAACTCCACATTCCATATAGCTCTCTATTCCATATAGCGGTCTCTAGAGTGGAGTGGAGAAGGAAAGAAGAAAATTCAATAACTATTCTATCTTTTAAGAAAAAAAAAAACCACAAAAATATAGCTTCTTGTGGGGGCTCCTGGCGAAGCCCCGATCCAGCGTCCGCCATGGCCAACAAGATGGACATGTCCCTGGACGACATCATTAAAGTCAACGGGAAGCAGCAGGGCGTGTGCGGCGGGGACCGCAACCGAGTCCGCGCCCAAGACCGCGACCCAGACCGCGACCGAGACCGAGACCGAGAACGCGACCCAGACCGAGACCGAGACCGACACCCAGACCGCGGCCGAGGCCGGGAGTGGGCTCAGAGCGGCCGCGGCAGCTGGGCTGCGCAGGTGACAGCCCGCCGAAGCCGAGGAGGGGGCCCCATCCGGAACAGGCGGGCCCTGGGCCGCGGAGGCGCCGGGGGCGGCGCCCGGAAACAACCCAAGCCCTACAGCCCACCAAAACGGCTTCCCCAGAAGAGGCAGCCCCACGGCTTCCACAGTGCCTCTGGAGGCGGGGCCCGAGGGGACACAGGGGGCCAATTGCTGATCTCCAATCTGGATGCTAGGGTTTCCGATGCGGATATTCAGGAACTATTTGCTCCTTTTGGAACTCTCAAGAAGTCAGCTCTCCATTATGATCCCTGGGGCCGAAGCTTAGGAACAGCAGACGTTCACTTTGAGCGAAAAGCAGACGCTCTCAAGGCCATGAAACGCTATGATGGTGTCACTTTGGATGGCAGCCCGATGAACGTTCAGCTTGTTCTCTCAAGGACTGATGCACAACGAAGACCTGCACACAGTGTAAAGACAGCTGCAGTGACTGCAAACCGTGACTCTGGACGTGCCCGTGATGGAGGTGGCTTCCGGAGAGGCGGCCGCCTTGGAGGCAATCCAGGGCGACCAGCGCCAGGGACTGCAAGAAATTCCAAACAACAGCTTTCTCGAGAAGAACTAGATGCACAATTGGATGCTTATCGTGCCATGCGGGATACCAGTTAAACTAAGCCCACATATTCCCTGCATGGCACACGACCCAGCATTCTCATTCTGGACCTTTGTGCTGGAAGGCAGAGGACACCACTGTGGCTCTGCTGTCAGGGATGGATCTGTGGCTTTTCTGTTTCCATATAGGATGGAAAATTCACCGAAAGGCTTTTGTGCTTGCTTTTCTTGACCTTTCGCTTGGGGGTTTTCTTTTGGTTGTTGTTTCTGTTTCTTCTTTGAATTCTGAAACAGACCTCTTTTGCACCATGAATTTTGCTGCTTGCTGCGCTGGAGAAGGTGGCCTTTTCACCTTTGCCATAATAAAACACAACTGGGGCTAGAAGGGAAACGCTACGGATTGTACATTTCTTCCACAAAAAATAGCATTGAATAGACTTTGATGGAGGGCATCCAAGAGGTTTCCCATCAACATTTGGAACTGTCAAAACTATTTTAACCAGTGATTGCTTTTTTCTTCCTGCTCTGAATCCAGTCTGAGAATGTACTTTCAATAAAATTGGATCAGTTGTCCACTATTTCAAAGTCTGGTTTTTTTTTTCCCACAGCAAAATGAATGCATGGATATGTAGACCTATCTGGTATTTCACTTAGACTTTCATCTATTTGTATTGACCCCCATCTGGGGCCGGGGCAGGGGGGCAGGGGGGCAGGGGCGAAGGAGGGGAACAGGTGCAACTAAAGCTGTGGCAATCCTAAGAGAATTAATGAAGGGAACAAAATAATAGAAACCCTTTTTAGGAAAAGAAAAAGATAAGCAAGGAAACATTGCAGGGTGGGCCAGGAAGCTTGGGGTTTCAAAGTAATCACTTAATGAGTAGGAGGGGGGAAATACAGAAAATAGAGACAAAAGGATTCCATAGCTCAATAAAAATAACAAGGGAGGACCAAGCTTAGAACTCATCAGTAAAAGCTAGACAAATAAAGGGCAGGAGAACCTTGGTGGGAATGGGAGACCTGGGAATGGGTTGATTTAGAGGACCTTAAGCAAAACTGCTCAGGCCTACAAAGTTCTAGATTAAAAGTAAAAGGGACTGAAAATAGCACTTGATTCAGAGACCACAGTCAAAATATCCAAATACAAAGAAAGACTTAATGGGGAAATCTTACACAATGGGTGGGCTGAAGAACAAGTCATTCAACACTTCATCATCATGGCAAAGAAAAGGATGTTGAAAAAATAACATACAAAATTTGGGATGCATCCAAAGCACTCTTTCTGAGGTTTCCATATGACATCTGAAAGTAATTCACAAGAAAAAGTGAATTGAACATACATTTTCATAAGAATCTGCCACATAAGTGCCCTCCAAGTCATCATAAAAAAAGAAAAAATATTGAAGTTAAGGGGAGAAACAAATAAAAAATAAAAACAACCAAAAAAACAAAACAATCAAAGAAAAAACAAACAAGAACAACAACAAAACAAAGGCTCCAGAAATGAACAACAAAGCTAAAAGCTTCTTCTTGGAAAAAAAATTGTGTCCATTCACAAACCTTTAGCTAAATGGATTAAAAAGAATGCAGAAAAATAGTCAATAAAATAGCAAGTGAACAAGGTGAAAGCAGAACAAAGCTGGAAGAACAATTCAGCAAAACATGATCGGTACCTATGCATCCCCAAATTCCAAAGAACATGAAACAGAGAAGATTTTCTTCAAACAAAATTCTAAAATTCTAGTTTCGATACAGAGAGAGAGAGAGAGAGAGAGAGAGAGAGAGAGAGAGAGAGAGAGAGAGAGAGAGAGAGAGAGAGAGAGAGAGAGCAAGTTTTGAACCCCCAGGACACTAATAGCAAACAGATGCCAGACAAGGCCCCAAAGGGGGGAAGGTCACCTCCTGCTCCCCATCCCACAAGGCTCTTGAAGAAGAAATGGTCAAAGATCATAAAAGAGAGCTAGAAGAAAAATGGGGAAAGGAAAGAGAAGCTCTACAAGAGTGGACGGACAAGGCATATAATTCCCTTGTGGTTTCTCTCCAGTATAGTTTGAAGCTTGTTCTGCTATGTTGGAAAGGCAAGAAGCCTTGTCACAGATCCTGGGTTGGAGTTGGAGTTCTATCTTTGAATGACCTTGAGGAACATGATCTTCCCTGCTCTGGTTTAAGAACAAAGCTCTAGCTCGGTCCTTTGACTCCAAATCTAGTGCTTTGGCTACTCTGCCATTCTGAGAACAAATATTGATCAAAAGTATATTCCTTGTATGGCGGTGGCTCAGCTGATTCCATTTGGGAATTTCTTGGCAAAAAGGGTAGAGTGGTTTGACCTTTCCTTTTCCAGCTGATTTTAGACTTGAGGAAAGAAAAACAAACAGAATTAAGTGAGGTGATCACAGTCATACCTCTACTTTCTGGGGCCAGATTTGAACTCCTGGAGATCAGTCTTCCTTGTTCCAGGCCAAGAGCTCTGTATGTTAGACAGCCTGAGGAAAGGAAACACACCTCAGGCCATTCAAATCCCATTCTCACTGAGAATTAAAAGATGCTTCTCTATCACACTTGTTTTCTGGGTGGAATAGGAAGTCATTGGACTTTCTCAACTGGTGAATTCTTCTCCCCTGTATAACTCAAAGCAAAGGATAATCTACATTTTGAAGAAGAGACCAAATGAAAGCATGCTAATCAATAAGGAATCCAATGAAGCCCACCATCTGGAAAACACATGACAGAATTCTATTCAAGTTTGGTTTGGAAAAGTTAGCATGGCTTAGTGGGATGGAATGGTGGGTCTGAATCACAAAGATTGAGGGTCAACTCTTGTTTGGGACACTTGAATCTTGAAGTGGCTCAGGCGGTTCCTTAGCCTTTCTCTATAGAATGCTATAGAATGCAATGGTCTTGTTTTATCCATGGAAAAGGAGTATGTGACATACCCAAAGTCACTCAAGTACCATTAAATCATAGGGGGGGTTCTCCGCTGGTGAAAGAAGTTCCCACACTCTAGATCCCCACTGCCAAGAAACTCCCCAATCCTTCACACGCATATGTAAACAGATGTGTGTATGGATGGATGGATGGATGGATGGATGTACAGAGACGCATCTGTGTTTCTAGAGATTTGTGTGTCTATAGCTTAGCAAGGCTAGAAAGAAATGTCCCATTCAGTTGGCAAAAGGGAAAAGGAACCAAAAGTTTTCACAAGAAATCTTTGGGATGAGGGAAACACCTAAATAAGCAAGTTGGGAATCTTTTCCCTTTTAACTACTCTCACCCTAGGATCTTCGGAAAAAGAAAGTCAAATAGCATTCTTATAATAGCATGAAAGATCTATGAAGAAAGACATCATCTGCATCTCAAGAAAGACATGGGAAAGAGAAGTATGTAGAAAATCAAGGGACATCTAGAGGTGGAAAGGGCAGGAAGTCTGGAGAAATCTAGGGAAGGCTCAGGATGATTGACTTCACCCTGCATCGAGGTGTTAACTCAGTGGAAGTGCCAAGACAGTGGTTATCCAGCTTACAAGTCCTTAGTACTTAGTATAGTGCTACCAGTGTTGACACCTCCTCTACAAGAACCCCACCTACAATGATGGATTCCTAAGAGAGTATATAAGAGCTAAGGGATCTGGGAGGAAAACAGACTGGAAAAGAAAGACCCTCAGGGTGGCTGGCCTGTCTCCTTCCCTTCTCTACTGAGACAAGAGAGCAAACTCCACATTCCATATAGCTCTCTATTCCATATAGCCGTCTCTAGAGTGGAGTGGAGAAGGAAAGAAGAAAATTCAATAACTATTCTATCTTTTAAGAAAAAAAAAAAAAAAACCACAAAAATATAGCTTCTTGTGGGGGCTCCTGGCGAGGCCCCGATCCAGCGTCCGCCATGGCCAACAAGATGGACATGTCCCTGGACGACATCATTAAAGTCAACGGGAAGCAGCGGGGCGTGTGCGGCGGGGACCGCAACCGAGTCCGCGCCCAAGACCGCGACCCAGACCGCGACCGAGACCGAGACCGAGAACACGACGCAGACCGAGACCGAGACCGCGGCCGAGGCCGGGAGCGGGCTCAGAGCGGCCGCGGCAGCTGGGCTGCGCAGGTGACAGCCCGCCGAAGCCGAGGCGGGGGCCCCATCCGGAACAGGCGGGCCCTGGGCCGCGGAGGCGCCGGGGGCGGCGCCCGGAAACAACCCAAGCCCTACAGCCCACCAAAACGGCTTCCCCAGAAGAGGCAGCCCCACGGCTTCCACAGTGCCTCTGGAGGCGGGGCCCGAGGGGACACAGGGGGCCAATTGCTGATCTCCAATCTGGATGCTAGGGTTTCCGATGCGGATATTCAGGAACTATTTGCTCCTTTTGGAACTCTCAAGAAGTCAGCTCTCCATTATGATCCCTGGGGCCGAAGCTTAGGAACAGCAGACGTTCACTTTGAGCGAAAAGCAGACGCTCTCAAGGCCATGAAACGCTATGATGGTGTCACTTTGGATGGCAGCCCGATGAACGTTCAGCTTGTTCTCTCAAGGACTGATGCACAACGAAGACCTGCACACAGTGTAAAGACAGCTGCAGTGACTGCAAACCGTGACTCTGGACGTGCCCGTGATGGAGGTGGCTTCCGGAGAGGCGGCCGCCTTGGAGGCAATCCAGGGCGACCAGCGCCAGGGACTGCAAGAAATTCCAAACAACAGCTTTCTCGAGAAGAACTAGATGCACAATTGGATGCTTATCGTGCCATGCGGGATACCAGTTAAACTAAGCCCACATATTCCCTGCATGGCACACGACCCAGCATTCTCATTCTGGACCTTTGTGCTGGAAGGCAGAGGACACCACTGTGGCTCTGCTGTCAGGGATGGATCTGTGGCTTTTCTGTTTCCATATAGGATGGAAAACTCACCGAAAGGCTTTTGTGCTTGCTTTTCTTGACCTTTCGCTTGGGGGTTTTCTTTTGGTTGTTGTTTCTGTTTCTTCTTTGAATTCTGAAACAGACCTCTTTTGCACCATGAATTTTACTGCTTGCTGCGCTGGAGAAGGTGGCCTTTTCACCTTTGCCATAATAAAACACAACTGGGGCTAGAAGGGAAACGCTACGGATTGTACATTTCTTCCACAAAAAATAGCATTGAATAGACTTTGATGGAGGGCATCCAAGAGGTTTCCCATCAACATTTGGAACTGTCAAAACTATTTTGACCAGTGATTGCTTTTTTCTTCCTGCTCTGAATCCAGTCTGAGAATGTACTTTCAATAAAATTGGATCAGTTGTCCACTATTTCAAAGTCTGGTTTTTTTTCCCCACAGCAAAATGAATGCATGGATATGTAGACCTATCTGGTATTTCACTTAGACTTTCATCTATTTGTATTGACCCCCATCTGGGGCCGGGGCAGGGGGCAGGGGGGCAGGGGCGAAGGAGGGGAACAGGTGCAAGTAAAGCTGTGGCAATCCTAAGAGAATTAATGAAGGGAACAAAATAATAGAAACCCTTTTTAGGAAAAGAAAAAGATAAGCAAGGAAACATTGCAGGGTGGGCCAGGAAGCTTGGGGTTTCAAAGTAATCACTTAATGAGTAGGAGGGGGGAAATACAGAAAATAGAGACAAAAGGATTCCATAGCTCAATAAAAATAACAAGGGAGGACCAAGCTTAGAACTCATCAGTAAAAGCTAGACAAATAAAGGGCAGGAGAACCTTGGTGGGAATGGGAGACCTGGGAATGGGTTGATTTAGAGGACCTTAAGCAAAACTGCTCAGGCCTACAAAGTTCTAGATTAAAAGTAAAAGGGACTGAAAATAGCACTTGATTCAGAGACCACAGTCAAAATATCCAAATACAAAGAAAGACTTAATGGGGAAATCTTACACAATGGGTGGGCTGAAGAACAAGTCATTCAACACTTCATCATCATGGCAAAGAAAAGGATGTTGAAAAAATAACATACAAAATTTGGGATGCATCCAAAGCACTCTTTCTGAGGTTTCCATATGACATCTGAAAGTAATTCACAAGAAAAAGTGAATTGAACATACATTTTCATAAGAATCTGCCACATAAGTGCCCTCCAAGTCATCATAAAAAAAGAAAAAATATTGAAGTTAAGGGGAGAAACAAATAAAAAATAAAAACAACCAAAAAAACAAAACAATCAAAGAAAAAACAAACAAGAACAACAACAAAACAAAGGCTCCAGAAATGAACAACAAAGCTAAAAGCTTCTTCTTGGAAAAAAAATTGTGTCCATTCACAAACCTTTAGCTAAATGGATTAAAAAGAATGCAGAAAAATAGTCAATAAAATAGCAAGTGAACAAGGTGAAAGCAGAACAAAGCTGGAAGAACAATTCAGCAAAACATGATCGGTACCTATGCATCCCCAAATTCCAAAGAACATGAAACAGAGAAGATTTTCTTCAAACAAAATTCTAAAATTCTAGTTTCGATACAGAGAGAGAGAGAGAGAGAGAGAGAGAGAGAGAGAGAGAGAGAGAGAGAGAGAGAGAGAGAGAGAATGAGAGAGAGAGAGAATGAGAGAGAGAGAGAGAGAGAGAGAGAGAGAGAGAGAGCAAGTTTTGAACCCCCAGGACACTAATAGCAAACAGATGCCAGACAAGGCCCCAAAGGGGGGAAGGTCACCTCCTGGTCCCCATCCCACAAGGCTCTTGAACGAAGAAATGGTCAAAGATCATAAAAGAGAGCTAGAAGAAAAATGGGGAAAGGAAAGAGAAGCTCTACAAGAGAGGACAGACAAAGCATATAATTCCCTTGTGGTTTCTCTCCACTATACTTTGAAGCTTGTTCTACTATGTTGGAAAGGCAAGAAGCCTTGTCACAGATCCTGGGTTGGAGTTGGAGTTCTATCTTTGAATGACCTTGAGGAACATGATCTTCCCTGCTCTGGTTTAAGAACAAAGCTCTAGCTCGGTCCTTTGACTCCAAATCTAGTGCTTTGGCTACTCTGCCATTCTGAGAACAAATATTGATCAAAAGTATATTCCTTGTATGGCGGTGGCTCAGCTGATTCCATTTGGGAATTTCTTGGCAAAAAGGGTAGAGTGGTTTGACCTTTCCTTTTCCAGCTGATTTTAGACTTGAGGAAAGAAAAACAAACAGAATTAAGTGAGGTGATCACAGTCATACCTCTACTTTCTGGGGCCAGATTTGAACTCCTGGAGATCAGTCTTCCTTGTTCCAGGCCAAGAGCTCTGTATGTTAGACAGCCTGAGGAAAGGAAACACACCTCAGGCCATTCAAATCCCATTCTCACTGAGAATTAAAAGATGCTTCTCTATCACACTTGTTTTCTGGGTGGACTAGGAAGTCATTGGACTTTCTCAACTGGTGAATTCTTCTTCCCTGTATAACTCAAAGCAAAGGATAATCTACATTTTGAAGAAGAGACCAAATGAAAGCATGCTAATCAATAAGGAATCCAATGGAGCCCACCATCTGGAAAACACATGACAGAATTCTATTCAAGTTTGGTTTGGAAAAGTTAGCATGGCTTAGTGGGATGGAATGGTGGGTCTGAATCACAAAGATTGAGGGTCAACTCTTGTTTGGGACACTTGAATCTTGAAGTGGCTCAGGCGGTTCCTTAGCCTTTCTCTATAGAATGCTATAGAATGCAATGGTCTTGTTTTATCCATGGAAAAGGAGTATGTGACATACCTAAAGTCACTCAAGTACCATTAAATCATAGGGGGGGTTCTCCGCTGGTGAAAGAAGTTCCCACACTCTAGATCCCCACTGCCAAGAAACTCCCCAATCCTTCACACGCATATATAAACAGATGTGTGTATGAATGGATGGATGGATGGATGGATGGATGGATGGATAGAGACGCATCTGTGTTTCTAGAGATTTGTGTGTCTATAGCTTAGCAAGGCTAGAAAGAAATGTCCCATTCAGTTGGCAAAAGGGAAAAGGAACCAAAAGTTTTCACAAGAAATCTTTGGGATGAGGGAAACACCTAAATAAGCAAGTTGGGAATCTTTTCCCTTTTAACTACTCTCACCCTAGGATCTTCGGAAAAAGAAAGTCAAATAGCATTCTTATAATAGCATGAAAGATCTATGAAGAAAGACATCATCTGCATCTCAAGAAAGACATGGGAAAGAGAAGTATGTAGAAAATCAAGGGACATCTAGAGGTGGAAAGGGCAGGAAGTCTGGAGAAATCTAGGGAAGGCTCAGGATGATTGACTTCACCCTGCATCGAGGTGTTAACTCAGTGGAAGTGCCAAGACAGTGGTTATCCAGCTTACAAGTCCTTAGTACTTAGTATAGTGCTACCAGTGTTGACACCTCCTCTACAAGAACCCCACCTACAATGATGGATTCCTAAGAGAGTATATAAGAGCTAAGGGATCTGGGAGGAAGACAGACTGGAAAAGAAAGACCCTCAGGGTGGCTGGCCTGTCTCCTTCCCTTCTCTACTGAGACAAGAGAGCAAACTCCACATTCCATATAGCTCTCTATTCCATATAGCCGTCTCTAGAGTGGAGTGGAGAAGGAAAAAAGAAAATTCAATAACTATTCTATCTTTTAAGAAAAAAAAAAAAAAAAACCACAAAAATATAGCTTCTTGTGGGGGCTCCTGGCGAGGCCCCGATCCAGCGTCCGCCATGGCCAACAAGATGGACATGTCCCTGGACGACATCATTAAAGTCAACGGGAAGCAGCGGGGCGTGTGCGGCGGGGACCGCAACCGAGTCCGCGCCCAAGACCGCGACCCAGACCGCGACCGAGAACGCGACCCAGACCGAGACCGAGACCGAGACCGAGACCGCGGCCGAGGCCGGGAGCGGGCTCAGAGCGGCCGCGGCAGCTGGGCTGCGCAGGTGACAGCCCGCCGAAGCCGAGGCGGGGGCCCCATCCGGAACAGGCGGGCCCTGGGCCGCGGAGGCGCCGGGGGCGGCGCCCGGAAACAACCCAAGCCCTACAGCCCACCAAAACGGCTTCCCCAGAAGAGGCAGCCCCACGGCTTCCACAGTGCCTCTGGAGGCGGGGCCCGAGGGGACACAGGGGGCCAATTGCTGATCTCCAATCTGGATGCTAGGGTTTCCGATGCGGATATTCAGGAACTATTTGCTCCTTTTGGAACTCTCAAGAAGTCAGCTCTCCATTATGATCCCTGGGGCCGAAGCTTAGGAACAGCAGACGTTCACTTTGAGCGAAAAGCAGACGCTCTCAAGGCCATGAAACGCTATGATGGTGTCACTTTGGATGGCAGCCCGATGAACGTTCAGCTTGTTCTCTCAAGGACTGATGCACAACGAAGACCTGCACACAGTGTAAAGACAGCTGCAGTGACTGCAAACCGTGACTCTGGACGTGCCCGTGATGGAGGTGGCTTCCGGAGAGGCGGCCGCCTTGGAGGCAATCCAGGGCGACCAGCGCCAGGGACTGCAAGAAATTCCAAACAACAGCTTTCTCGAGAAGAACTAGATGCACAATTGGATGCTTATCGTGCCATGCGGGATACCAGTTAAACTAAGCCCACATATTCCCTGCATGGCACACGACCCAGCATTCTCATTCTGGACCTTTGTGCTGGAAGGCAGAGGACACCACTGTGGCTCTGCTGTCAGGGATGGATCTGTGGCTTTTCTGTTTCCATATAGGATGGAAAACTCACCGAAAGGCTTTTGTGCTTGCTTTTCTTGACCTTTCGCTTGGGGGTTTTCTTTTGGTTGTTGTTTCTGTTTCTTCTTTGAATTCTGAAACAGACCTCTTTTGCACCATGAATTTTACTGCTTGCTGCGCTGGAGAAGGTGGCGTTTTCACCTTTGCCATAATAAAACACAACTGGGGCTAGAAGGGAAACGCTACGGATTGTACATTTCTTCCACAAAAAATAGCATTGAATAGACTTTGATGGAGGGCATCCAAGAGGTTTCCCATCAACATTTGGAACTGTCAAAACTATTTTGACCAGTGATTGCTTTTTTCTTCCTGCTCTGAATCCAGTCTGAGAATGTACTTTCAATAAAATTGGATCAGTTGTCCACTATTTCAAAGTCTGTTGTTTTTTCCCCACAGCAAAATGAATGCATGGATATGTAGACCTATCTGGTATTTCACTTAGACTTTCATCTATTTGTATTGACCCCCATCTGGGGCCGGGGCAGGGGGGCAGGGGGGCAGGGGCGAAGGAGGGGAACAGGTGCAACTAAAGCTGTGGCAATCCTAAGAGAATTAATGAAGGGAACAAAATAATAGAAACCCTTTTTAGGAAAAGAAAAAGATAAGCAAGAAAACATTGCAGGGTGGGCCAGGAAGCTTGGGGTTTCAAAGTAATCACTTAATGAGTAGGAGGGGGGAAATACAGAAAATAGAGACAAAAGGATTCCATAGCTCAATAAAAATAACAAGGGAGGACCAAGCTTAGAACTCATCAGTAAAAGCTAGACAAATAAAGGGCAGGAGAACCTTGGTGGGAATGGGAGACCTGGGAATGGGTTGATTTAGAGGACCTTAAGCAAAACTGCTCAGGCCTACAAAGTTCTAGATTAAAAGTAAAAGGGACTGAAAATAGCACTTGATTCAGAGACCACAGTCAAAATATCCAAATACAAAGAAAGACTTAATGGGGAAATCTTACAAAATGGGTGGGCTGAAGAACAAGTCATTCAACACTTCATCATCATTTTCTTCAAACAAAATTCTAAAATTCTAGTTTATATATATATATATATATATATATATATATATATATATATATATATATATATATATAGAGAGAGAGAGAGAGAGAGAGAGAGAGAGAGAGAGAGAGAGAGAGAGAGAGAGAGAGAGATAGCAAGTTTTGAACCCCCAGGACACTAATAGCAAACAGATGCCAGACAATGCCCCAAAGGGGGGAAGGGTGCCCTTTTTTTTCCCCACCTGAGAGATTCCCGAATTCTGGTAGGGAGATGAGGCTTCTGCTTGAAGCACAACACAGAGCCGATTGGGACAGAGGTTTAAGAGAGGTACACGCAGGGCTGGAGGGCTTGAGGTCTGCAGTGACTGCTTCCCAGAAGGAACTTGCGGCTGGACAGTGAAATGTCGGTAGGATTTTCACAATCGGAACCGGAGGACATAGCCACCCGAGAGTGGTCTGTCTGTAGGTCCAGGGCAGACTGTGTAGACTGGATTCCAAGGAGGCAAGCTGTCTAAGAAGGAAAGTCTTTGTAGAGGGATTAAGATCCTGAAGTGAGGAGCCATTAGGAGATGGAGGAGGAGGATATAGACTGGAGACTGACCAAGGCTGGATGTTGGAGGTGAGAGAGCCCAAGTCCTTGAAGCTTTCAGTGTGGATGAATCTGGAGAGGGGAAGCCCTGGCTGACATGTATGGGACACCCTCTTGAGGCACGTGGTGCCTTTTATTTTTCTTTTCTTTTTTTTTTTCTGATCCAATTGGGGTTAAGTGACTTGCCTAAAGTCACGCAGCTAGGAAGTATTAAATATCTGAAGTTAGATTTGAACTCAGGTCCTCATGAATTCAGGGCCGGTGCTCTATCCACTGTGCCATCTAGCTGCCACATGTGGTGACTTTTTATAAGAGAGCTGCAATGGTGGCAGGATGCCTCTCCGCCTCCCCACCCCACCCCACATAGGAAAACTGGTCATTGGAGAGGAATTGTCAGATCTACCTCAAAAATGTAAAAGGATGATCAGAGCACTGAGGGAGCCAAGGATATCAGGTCTGTGGAGACAAAGAGGGAGAGACTGCTGGGGCTTGCCCCATGTGGGGAGACGTCAAGGGCTAAGGGGGACACAGAAATAGGGAACAGAGTATTCTCAGGAAGGAGCCAAGTGCCTCGGGTCAACAAAAATGCACAACATTTTCCATGGGGACATCCCTTTATTTTTCAATTTTAAAAGTTAGGAATGCAAAGGATTACACACTGTGAACAGTGAGAGACCTCAAGGATCATTTAAGAAGCCTCTCATTTTGGAGAGAAGAATACTGAGGTTAAGGAACAGGAACTGACTAAATCAGGGTCCCAAGAGCAGTAAGGTAAAAGTAGCCAGCAGAGGACCAGACCTCTCAGGGGTGGGGGCGGGGCCAGGGGCCGGGGGCAGTGCTACTCGATTGGAACTTTCAAGAAATCAAAGGAGGGAAAGGACTCATGCATATAAAAATATAGTAGTTCTTTTGGACATGGCAAAGAACCGGAATTTGAGCAAGCGCCTATCCATTGGCTGAAATGGGATGGAAATACTAGGGATGTCAAAAATGATGGAAGACAATGGTTTCAGAGAAACGTTGGCCACATATTTGTGGATTGATGTAATGAGCAGAAAACCAGGCCAAGAATTTATAAAATCATAAATATCAAGACAAATCCACTTTGAGATTCTTAGGCATCTGATTATAGTAAACAATGACAATTTCTAGAAGACTTCCAATGAAACCTGCCATCCATTTCCTGATAGGGAGGTGATTGACTTGGCAAATTGAATTCTTTCTTTCCCTTTCGCTTCTCTACACTTGTTCATAACATTTTATTTTCTCCTGCTTTCTCAATGAATGGTGGGAGGGGAGGGAGGAAAGGAATAAAAAACAAAACAAAACGATGTTGTCTGAAAAAAATTATTTTGATTAAAAAAGAAGGCCAGTATAGATCAGTGAGGTAACTGTACTGGAGGCTTCTTGCCCAGCTGACATGGACCCATTACCAACAGTGTCTTGAGTGTCTTGTCATCCAACCATCTCTGAAAATGACCTCCTATCCCATATCCTCTGATCTTGTTCCCCATAAGATGAATTATCTTATCAACAGCTTCGTCAAAAATGCAAAGACTCGGTACTTTAAAAAGTAAAATTCCTGTATTGTCAAACTTTACATAAACGGGGACCATAGGGAACAGTACATAGTAGTTAATTTGAGAGAGGAGGCAAAGGAGGTGGCCCCTCAACCCCACCCTCACGCCCACCCCAAGGAGAAGTGACTTATGCAAGGTGGCAGAGCTGGCAAGGGAGAGAGCCAGCAAGAAATTACTCCGTTCCTTGGTACAGGTAATTGAGGAAGTTAGGGCGTCGTGCAGGTTCCGAGGCATGTCTTCGCCTGACTGTTGGGGGGGATGTGGCTAAATCTTCCAGAGAAAGGGAGACAGCTCTGTTGAGTCGGATCACTGGGGTGCAGGTTTTCTTCTTCGCCTTGGGTTTGCTTGGCAAGGGAAGCAGAAGCTGGCCTATGCTCCAACTGAGCTCTTCATCAGCTGCTGTCCGTGGTCCTGTCTCCCAGGGCCTAAACCATTGTACAAGTTCAGCCTGTTCTGGCCCTGGAGGAACATAGTTCCACATGGACACTCCGAATCTTTGGTGGGTGTCTATCTTCCTATACAGAGGTTCTTGGACCACCTGGAAAGGAGAGGAGAGAGGTACACTAGTGTCTTTTCTCTGAAGGCTAGGGCTTCTTTCTGGTTGGAGCAAGTACCACCTTTGTCCAGGCCAAGTGACACCTGAAGTTCCTTGATGACCAAAGGCTTCCCCTGTCCCTCCCAAGTTAAGACACAGGAGATTCCTGTCTATACCTCTGGGATGGGGTCACCTGTAGGCAAGGTGACAGGCCCCTCCTCCCTCCATACCCCATAGGAACTTACTGAAGAAAGCATCAGAGCAGAGAGGCTGGTAGGGAAAATAGGTTCTGACAGGACGGGTTGGCTTTGGGCTGGGACTTCTCCTCATGGAAGAATAGGACTGGAGAGGTAAATAGGGCTGGGATAGGATATACTTACTTGGACAGGGGAGGGCCCCTGCGTGCTGCTGCTGGGCCAGGAAGCTCCTGCTGGGGTTTCTTGGGAGAATGTGCACATTTCTTGATGGCGGAGCCGAAAGGGGACATGGCCTGTGGATGATGAGAAGGCAGAGAGAGAAGAGACTAGTTAAGGAGGAAAAGTTGTTTTTTAAGCACAAGAAGAGTCCTAGCAAAGTCACCAGACTGAACTCTGTGAATATCTTCTCCAAGGGCAGGGTTTCTGTCTTAGCTGAATGAAGGAGGTTTTTGAGAGCCCATCTCCCAGCGCTAGCTCCTTGGATTTGTACATGGTGTAGACCCTTAGTAGAAACTTGATATTTTGGTCTTACTCCTATGTGAGTTGGTGGGATTCAGGCTGTCTCTCAGTCTTTATCAGCTTATTCAGGGACACAGATACTTAAGATCCTTTCCAGCCAAACTTCAAATCTAGGCACTTTAGGGCTCAGTATCTTTGAAGCTTTCAGCAAAGATTTGGGAGGTTTGAGAGTATTAGAAGGCTAGACAAATAAGCAACTGCTGCATAAACGAGGACAACTCCCGTTGCTAGCCCCTGGGATGGGGTCTTGAAGTGCAGATGTATCCAGGTTGGGGCAAGTGGGGCTCAGGGTGGGCTTCTTGGGAGAGCAGTGGTTATAGCTTACCTGAGGGAAGGTGGGAGGGCTGAAAAGGAGAAGCTGACTGGGAAGAATAAGCTTCCATCCCTGGCTCTTTCTGAGAGTTCAAGCTTCTGGGTTCCTCCTTGGATTGCAGTTTAGCTGAGAAAGAAGGAAGACAAAAAGAGGTAAGTGGATTGAAGGTTGTTCAGAGAAGGCCTTGTCTTTGCTACCTTTGCTGTCTCCAGATCCGGATCATGAGAGTGTCACAGAAGTTTCCGGGATTAAAAGTTGATAGTTGAAACTGGCAAAGGAGGGATCTTGAGACCTTCAAGTTCCGAATACAAGGCTATTTCCATTATATCCGGTTTCTCTCCCCTCCCTCCCACTGTATGAACTTGGGGCTCAAGCGAGCTCCCTATACCTAGATTCACCTCTGCCCCCTAGTTTCTAGTTTTTCCCCTGCTCAAGTCAACAACCTTCTTCCCTTCATAAGAGTTGCCATTGTCCTGACCCTTTAACTTACTTGTGGGACAAAAGCGTTGATGAAGAGTGGGATCTTCAAACTTCAAGGTTGTGAGTGCTAGGCTGGTCCGGTATCTTCCTGATTTCAGAGATCTCCAAGTGCTTTCTCCTTCAGAGCTCCAGTCTGAGGGCTTTCTGAGATCCTTGGTGGGGCCTTGGGCTTTTAAACTTTGGCAAACTGAGATCAGGGGGTGGAGGCTTGGTCTTCTGTTAGAGCCCAGCCTGTGAGCAGTCACTAACTCCTGAGTTGTCACTTAGGAGGTGCTAACTGCTTCATAACCCAAGTGAATGCAGGGTCTGATATAGACCTCTCAGGCACTGAGTTCTCACCTGTCTAGCTCCATTCTTCCCTTAAGTGGCTTGGCTAGTAAGAACCTGTGAATACTTCTCACTGAGTTCTCACTTGGCAGTCCCAGTTCCTAACCAGGGTTACTTGAATGAGTGAGAATCTGTCACCCAGAAAGTTTTTGTTTTCGGGGGGTGGGGGAAACCAAAGATTTTTGCTTGGAAGGTCACTGGAGAAGAACATGTTTTGGATGACAGCTAGGGAAGAGCAGGATGTTTGATCAACATCCAAGACTGGGGGTTTGCAGGGCTGAAGAAGAGGTCCAGAAAAGCCCCGGGTCCCCTTTTTTTTCCCCACCTGAGCGATTCCCGAATTCTGGTAGGGAGATGAGGCTTCTGCTTGAAGCACAACACAGAGCCGATTGGGACAGAGGTTTAAGAGAGGTACACGCAGGGCTGGAGGGCTTGAGGTCTGCAGTGACTGCTTCCCAGAAGGAACTTGCGGCTGGACAGTGAAATGTCGGTAGGATTTTCACAATCGGAACCGGAGGACATAGCCACCCGAGAGTGGTCTGTCTGTAGGTCCAGGGCAGACTGTGTAGACTGGATTCCAAGGAGGCAAGCTGTCTAAGAAGGAAAGTCTTTGTAGAGGGCTTAAGATCCTGAAGTGAGGAGCCATTAGGAGATGGAGGAGGAGGATATAGACTGGAGACTGACCAAGGCTGGATGTTGGAGGTGAGAGAGCCCAAGTCCTTGAAGCTTTCAGTGTGGATGAATCTGGAGAGGGGAAGCCCTGGCTGACATGTATGGGACACCCTCTTGAGGCACGTGGTGCCTTTTTTTTCTTTTCTTTTTTTTTTCTGATGCAATTGGGGTTAAGTGACTTGCCTAAAGTCACGCAGCTAGGAAGTATTAAATATCTGAAGTTAGATTTGAACTCAGGTCCTCATGTATTCAGGGCCGGTGCTCTATCCACTGTGCCATCTAGCTGCCACATGTGGTGACTTTTTATAAGAGAGCTGCAATGGTGGCAGGATGCCTCTCCGCCTCCCCACCCCACCCCACATAGGAAAACTGGTCATTGGAGAGGAATTGTCAGATCTGCCTCAAAAATGTAAAAGGATGATCAGAGCACTGAGGGAGCCAAGGATATCAGGTCTGTGGAGACAAAGAGGGAGAGACTGCTGGGCTTGCCCCATGTGGGGAGGACGTCAAGGCTAAGGGGGACACAGAAATAGGGAGCAGAGTATTCTCAGGAAGGAGCCAAGTGCCTCGGGTCAACAAAAATGCACAACATTTTCCATGGGGACATCCCTTTATTTTCAATTTAAAAGTTAGGAATGCAAAGGATTACACATTGTGAACAGTGAGAGACTTCAAGGATCATTTAAGAAGCCTCTCATTTTGGAGAGAAGAATACTGAGGTTAAGGAACAGGAACTGACTAAATCAGGGTCCCAAGAGCAGTAAGGTAAAAGTAGCCAGCAGAGGACCAGACCTCTCAGGGGTGGGGGCGGGGCCAGGGGCTGGGGGCAGTGCTACTAGATTGGAACTTTCAAGAAATCAAAGGAGGGAAAGGACTCATGCATATAAAAATATAGTAGTTCTTTTGGACATGGCAAAGAACCGGAATTGAGCAAGTGCCTATCCATTGGCTGAAATGGGATGGAAATACTAGGGATGTCAAAAATGATGGAAGACAATGGTTTCAGAGAAACGTTGGCCACATATTTGTGGATTGATGTAATGAGCAGAAAACCAGGCCAAGAATTTATAAAATCATAAATATCAAGACAAATCCACTTTGAGATTCTTAGGCATCTGATTACAGTAAACAATGACAATTTCTAGAAGACTTCCAATGAAACCTGCCATCCATTTCCTGATAGGGAGGTGATTGACTTGGCAAATTGAATTCTTTCTTTCCCTTTCGCTTCTCTACACTTGTTCATAACATTTTATTTTCTCCTGCTTTCTCAATGAATGGTGGGAGGGGAGGGAGGAAAGGAATAAAAACAAAACAAAACGATGTTGTCTGAAAAAAATATTTTGATTAAAAAGAAGGCCAGTATAGATCAGTGAGGTAACTGTACTGGAGGCTTCTTGCCCAGCTGACATGGACCCATTACCAACAGTGTCTTGAGTGTCTTGTCATCCAACCATCTCTGAAAATGACCTCCTATCCCATATCCTCTGATCTTGTTCCCCATAAGATGAATTATCTTATCAACAGCTTCGTCAAAAATGCAAAGTCTCGGTACTTTAAAAAGTAAAATTCCTGTATTGTCAAACTTTACATAAACGGGGACCATAGGGAACAGTACATAGTAGTTAATTTGAGAGAGGAGGCAAAGGAGGTGGCCCCTCAACCCCACCCTCACGCCCACCCCAAGGAGAAGTGACTTATGCAAGGTGGCAGAGCTGGCAAGGGAGAGAGCCAGCAAGAAATTACTCCGTTCCTTGGTACAGGTAATTGAGGAAGTTAGGGCGTCGTGCAGGTTCCGAGGCATGTCTTCGCCTGACTGTTGGGGGGGATGTGGCTAAATCTTCCAGAGAAAGGGAGACAGCTCTGTTGAGTCGATCACTGGGTGCAGGTTTTCTTCTTCGCCTTGGGTTTGCTTGGCAAGGAAGCAGAAGCTGGCCTATGCTCCAACTGAGCTCTTCATCAGCTGCTGTCCGTGGTCCTGTCTCCCAGGGCCTAAACCATTGTACAAGTTCAGCCTGTTCTGGCCCTGGAGGAACATAGTTCCACATGGACACTCCGAATCTTTGGTGGGTGTCTATCTTCCTATACAGAGGTTCTTGGACCACCTGGAAAGGAGAGGAGAGAGGTACACTAGTGTCTTTTCTCTGAAGGCTAGGGCTTCTTTCTGGTTGGAGCAAGTACCACCTTTGTCCAGGCCAAGTGACACCTGAAGTTCCTTGATGACCAAAGGCTTCCCCTGTCCCTCCCAAGTTAAGACACAGGAGATTCCTGTCTATACCTCTGGGATGGGGTCACCTGTAGGCAAGGTGACAGGCCCCTCCTCCCTCCATACCCCATAGGAACTTACTGAAGAAAGCATCAGAGCAGAGAGGCTGGTAGGGAAAATAGGTTCTGACAGGACGGGTTGGCTTTGGGCTGGGACTTCTCCTCATGGAAGAATAGGACTGGAGAGGTAAATAGGGCTGGGATAGGATATACTTACTTGGACAGGGGAGGGCCCCTGCGTGCTGCTGCTGGGCCAGGAAGCTCCTGCTGGGGTTTCTTGGGAGAATGTGCACATTTCTTGATGGCGGAGCCGAAAGGGGACATGGCCTGTGGATGATGAGAAGGCAGAGAGAGAAGAGACTAGTTAAGGAGGAAAAGTTGTTTTTTAAGCACAAGAAGAGTCCTAGCAAAGTCACCAGACTGAACTCTGTGAATATCTTCTCCAAGGGCAGGGTTTCTGTCTTAGCTGAATGAAGGAGGTTTTTGAGAGCCCATCTCCCAGCGCTAGCTCCTTGGATTTGTACATGGTGTAGACCCTTAGTAGAAACTTGATATTTTGGTCTTACTCCTATGTGAGTTGGTGGGATTCAGGCTGTCTCTCAGTCTTTATCAGCTTATTCAGGGACACAGATACTTAAGATCCTTTCCAGCCAAACTTCAAATCTAGGCACTTTAGGGCTCAGTATCTTTGAAGCTTTCAGCAAAGATTTGGGAGGTTTGAGAGTATTAGAAGGCTAGACAAATAAGCAACTGCTGCATAAACGAGGACAACTCCCGTTGCTAGCCCCTGGGATGGGGTCTTGAAGTGCAGATGTATCCAGGTTGGGGCAAGTGGGGCTCAGGGTGGGCTTCTTGGGAGAGCAGTGGTTATAGCTTACCTGAGGGAAGGTGGGAGGGCTGAAAAGGAGAAGCTGACTGGGAAGAATAAGCTTCCATCCCTGGCTCTTTCTGAGAGTTCAAGCTTCTGGGTTCCTCCTTGGATTGCAGTTTAGCTGAGAAAGAAGGAAGACAAAAAGAGGTAAGTGGATTGAAGGTTGTTCAGAGAAGGCCTTGTCTTTGCTACCTTTGCTGTCTCCAGATCCGGATCATGAGAGTGTCACAGAAGTTTCCGGGATTAAAAGTTGATAGTTGAAACTGGCAAAGGAGGGATCTTGAGACCTTCAAGTTCCGAATACAAGGCTATTTCCATTATATCCGGTTTTTCTCCCCTCCCTCCCACTGTATGAACTTGGGGCTCAAGCGAGCTCCCTATACCTAGATTCACCTCTGCCCCCTAGTTTCTAGTTTTTCCCCTGCTCAAGTCAACAACCTTCTTCCCTTCATAAGAGTTGCCATTGTCCTGACCCTTTAACTTACTTGTGGGACAAAAGCGTTGATGAAGAGTGGGATCTTCAAACTTCAAGGTTGTGAGTGCTAGGCTGGTCCGGTATCTTCCTGATTTCAGAGATCTCCAAGTGCTTTCTCCTTCAGAGCTCCAGTCTGAGGGCTTTCTGAGATCCTTGGTGGGGCCTTGGGCTTTTAAACTTTGGCAAACTGAGATCAGGGGGTGGAGGCTTGGTCTTCTGTTAGAGCCCAGCCTGTGAGCAGTCACTAACTCCTGAGTTGTCACTTAGGAGGTGCTAACTGCTTCATAACCCAAGTGAATGCAGGGTCTGATATAGACCTCTCAGGCACTGAGTTCTCACCTGTCTAGCTCCATTCTTCCCTTAAGTGGCTTGGCTAGTAAGAACCTGTGAATACTTCTCACTGAGTTCTCACTTGGCAGTCCCAGTTCCTAACCAGGGTTACTTGAATGAGTGAGAATCTGTCACCCAGAAAGTTTTTGTTTTCGGGGGGTGGGGGAAACCAAAGATTTTTGCTTGGAAGGTCACTGGAGAAGAACATGTTTTGGATGACAGCTAGGGAAGAGCAGGATGTTTGATCAACATCCAAGACTGGGGGTTTGCAGGGCTGAAGAAGAGGTCCAGAAAAGCCCCGGGTCCCCTTTTTTTTCCCCACCTGAGCGATTCCCGAATTCTGGTAGGGAGATGAGGCTTCTGCTTGAAGCACAACACAGAGCCGATTGGGACAGAGGTTTAAGAGAGGTACACGCAGGGCTGGAGGGCTTGAGGTCTGCAGTGACTGCTTCCCAGAAGGAACTTGCGGCTGGACAGTGAAATGTCGGTAGGATTTTCACAATCGGAACCGGAGGACATAGCCACCCGAGAGTGGTCTGTCTGTAGGTCCAGGGCAGACTGTGTAGACTGGATTCCAAGGAGGCAAGCTGTCTAAGAAGGAAAGTCTTTGTAGAGGGCTTAAGATCCTGAAGTGAGGAGCCATTAGGAGATGGAGGAGGAGGATATAGACTGGAGACTGACCAAGGCTGGATGTTGGAGGTGAGAGAGCCCAAGTCCTTGAAGCTTTCAGTGTGGATGAATCTGGAGAGGGGAAGCCCTGGCTGACATGTATGGGACACCCTCTTGAGGCACGTGGTGCCTTTTTTTTCTTTTCTTTTTTTTTTCTGATGCAATTGGGGTTAAGTGACTTGCCTAAAGTCACGCAGCTAGGAAGTATTAAATATCTGAAGTTAGATTTGAACTCAGGTCCTCATGTATTCAGGGCCGGTGCTCTATCCACTGTGCCATCTAGCTGCCACATGTGGTGACTTTTTATAAGAGAGCTGCAATGGTGGCAGGATGCCTCTCCGCCTCCCCACCCCACCCCACATAGGAAAACTGGTCATTGGAGAGGAATTGTCAGATCTGCCTCAAAAATGTAAAAGGATGATCAGAGCACTGAGGGAGCCAAGGATATCAGGTCTGTGGAGACAAAGAGGGAGAGACTGCTGGGGCTTGCCCCATGTGGGGAGACGTCAAGGGCTAAGGGGGACACAGAAATAGGGAGCAGAGTATTCTCAGGAAGGAGCCAAGTGCCTCGGGTCAACAAAAATGCACAACATTTTCCATGGGGACATCCCTTTATTTTTCAATTTTAAAAGTTAGGAATGCAAAGGATTACACATTGTGAACAGTGAGAGACTTCAAGGATCATTTAAGAAGCCTCTCATTTTGGAGAGAAGAATACTGAGGTTAAGGAACAGGAACTGACTAAATCAGGGTCCCAAGAGCAGTAAGGTAAAAGTAGCCAGCAGAGGACCAGACCTCTCAGGGGTGGGGGCGGGGCCAGGGGCTGGGGGCAGTGCTACTAGATTGGAACTTTCAAGAAATCAAAGGAGGGAAAGGACTCATGCATATAAAAATATAGTAGTTCTTTTGGACATGGCAAAGAACCGGAATTTGAGCAAGTGCCTATCCATTGGCTGAAATGGGATGGAAATACTAGGGATGTCAAAAAAGATGGAAGACAATGGTTTCAGAGAAACGTTGGCCACATATTTGTGGATTGATGTAATGAGCAGAAAACCAGGCCAAGAATTTATAAAATCATAAATATCAAGACAAATCCACTTTGAGATTCTTAGGCATCTGATTACAGTAAACAATGACAATTTCTAGAAGACTTCCAATGAAACCTGCCATCCATTTCCTGATAGGGAGGTGATTGACTTGGCAAATTGAATTCTTTCTTTCCCTTTCGCTTCTCTACACTTGTTCATAACATTTTATTTTCTCCTGCTTTCTCAATGAATGGTGGGAGGGGAGGGAGGAAAGGAATAAAAAACAAAACAAAACGATGTTGTCTGAAAAAAATTATTTTGATTAAAAAAGAAGGCCAGTATAGATCAGTGAGGTAACTGTACTGGAGGCTTCTTGCCCAGCTGACATGGACCCATTACCAACAGTGTCTTGAGTGTCTTGTCATCCAACCATCTCTGAAAATGACCTCCTATCCCATATCCTCTGATCTTGTTCCCCATAAGATGAATTATCTTATCAACAGCTTCGTCAAAAATGCAAAGTCTCGGTACTTTAAAAAGTAAAATTCCTGTATTGTCAAACTTTACATAAACGGGGACCATAGGGAACAGTACATAGTAGTTAATTTGAGAGAGGAGGCAAAGGAGGTGGCCCCTCAACCCCACCCTCACGCCCACCCCAAGGAGAAGTGACTTATGCAAGGTGGCAGAGCTGGCAAGGGAGAGAGCCAGCAAGAAATTACTCCGTTCCTTGGTACAGGTAATTGAGGAAGTTAGGGCGTCGTGCAGGTTCCGAGGCATGTCTTCGCCTGACTGTTGGGGGGGATGTGGCTAAATCTTCCAGAGAAAGGGAGACAGCTCTGTTGAGTCGGATCACTGGGGTGCAGGTTTTCTTCTTCGCCTTGGGTTTGCTTGGCAAGGGAAGCAGAAGCTGGCCTATGCTCCAACTGAGCTCTTCATCAGCTGCTGTCCGTGGTCCTGTCTCCCAGGGCCTAAACCATTGTACAAGTTCAGCCTGTTCTGGCCCTGGAGGAACATAGTTCCACATGGACACTCCGAATCTTTGGTGGGTGTCTATCTTCCTATACAGAGGTTCTTGGACCACCTGGAAAGGAGAGGAGAGAGGTACACTAGTGTCTTTTCTCTGAAGGCTAGGGCTTCTTTCTGGTTGGAGCAAGTACCACCTTTGTCCAGGCCAAGTGACACCTGAAGTTCCTTGATGACCAAAGGCTTCCCCTGTCCCTCCCAAGTTAAGACACAGGAGATTCCTGTCTATACCTCTGGGATGGGGTCACCTGTAGGCAAGGTGACAGGCCCCTCCTCCCTCCATACCCCATAGGAACTTACTGAAGAAAGCATCAGAGCAGAGAGGCTGGTAGGGAAAATAGGTTCTGACAGGACGGGTTGGCTTTGGGCTGGGACTTCTCCTCATGGAAGAATAGGACTGGAGAGGTAAATAGGGCTGGGATAGGATATACTTACTTGGACAGGGGAGGGCCCCTGCGTGCTGCTGCTGGGCCAGGAAGCTCCTGCTGGGGTTTCTTGGGAGAATGTGCACATTTCTTGATGGCGGAGCCGAAAGGGGACATGGCCTGTGGATGATGAGAAGGCAGAGAGAGAAGAGACTAGTTAAGGAGGAAAAGTTGTTTTTTAAGCACAAGAAGAGTCCTAGCAAAGTCACCAGACTGAACTCTGTGAATATCTTCTCCAAGGGCAGGGTTTCTGTCTTAGCTGAATGAAGGAGGTTTTTGAGAGCCCATCTCCCAGCGCTAGCTCCTTGGATTTGTACATGGTGTAGACCCTTAGTAGAAACTTGATATTTTGGTCTTACTCCTATGTGAGTTGGTGGGATTCAGGCTGTCTCTCAGTCTTTATCAGCTTATTCAGGGACACAGATACTTAAGATCCTTTCCAGCCAAACTTCAAATCTAGGCACTTTAGGGCTCAGTATCTTTGAAGCTTTCAGCAAAGATTTGGGAGGTTTGAGAGTATTAGAAGGCTAGACAAATAAGCAACTGCTGCATAAACGAGGACAACTCCCGTTGCTAGCCCCTGGGATGGGGTCTTGAAGTGCAGATGTATCCAGGTTGGGGCAAGTGGGGCTCAGGGTGGGCTTCTTGGGAGAGCAGTGGTTATAGCTTACCTGAGGGAAGGTGGGAGGGCTGAAAAGGAGAAGCTGACTGGGAAGAATAAGCTTCCATCCCTGGCTCTTTCTGAGAGTTCAAGCTTCTGGGTTCCTCCTTGGATTGCAGTTTAGCTGAGAAAGAAGGAAGACAAAAAGAGGTAAGTGGATTGAAGGTTGTTCAGAGAAGGCCTTGTCTTTGCTACCTTTGCTGTCTCCAGATCCGGATCATGAGAGTGTCACAGAAGTTTCCGGGATTAAAAGTTGATAGTTGAAACTGGCAAAGGAGGGATCTTGAGACCTTCAAGTTCCGAATACAAGGCTATTTCCATTATATCCGGTTTCTCTCCCCTCCCTCCCACTGTATGAACTTGGGGCTCAAGCGAGCTCCCTATACCTAGATTCACCTCTGCCCCCTAGTTTCTAGTTTTTCCCCTGCTCAAGTCAACAACCTTCTTCCCTTCATAAGAGTTGCCATTGTCCTGACCCTTTAACTTACTTGTGGGACAAAAGCGTTGATGAAGAGTGGGATCTTCAAACTTCAAGGTTGTGAGTGCTAGGCTGGTCCGGTATCTTCCTGATTTCAGAGATCTCCAAGTGCTTTCTCCTTCAGAGCTCCAGTCTGAGGGCTTTCTGAGATCCTTGGTGGGGCCTTGGGCTTTTAAACTTTGGCAAACTGAGATCAGGGGGTGGAGGCTTGGTCTTCTGTTAGAGCCCAGCCTGTGAGCAGTCACTAACTCCTGAGTTGTCACTTAGGAGGTGCTAACTGCTTCATAACCCAAGTGAATGCAGGGTCTGATATAGACCTCTCAGGCACTGAGTTCTCACCTGTCTAGCTCCATTCTTCCCTTAAGTGGCTTGGCTAGTAAGAACCTGTGAATACTTCTCACTGAGTTCTCACTTGGCAGTCCCAGTTCCTAACCAGGGTTACTTGAATGAGTGAGAATCTGTCACCCAGAAAGTTTTTGTTTTCGGGGGGTGGGGGAAACCAAAGATTTTTGCTTGGAAGGTCACTGGAGAAGAACATGTTTTGGATGACAGCTAGGGAAGAGCAGGATGTTTGATCAACATCCAAGACTGGGGGTTTGCAGGGCTGAAGAAGAGGTCCAGAAAACCCCCGGGTCCCCTTTTTTTTCCCCACCTGAGCGATTCCCGAATTCTGGTAGGGAGATGAGGCTTCTGCTTGAAGCACAACACAGAGCCGATTGGGACAGAGGTTTAAGAGAGGTACACGCAGGGCTGGAGGGCTTGAGGTCTGCAGTGACTGCTTCCCAGAAGGAACTTGGGGCTGGACAGTGAAATGTCGGTAGGATTTTCACAATCGGAAACGGAGGACATAGCCACCCGAGAGTGGTCTGTCTGTAGGTCGAGGGCAGACTGTGTAGACTGGATTCCAAGGAGGCAAGCTGTCTAAGAAGGAAAGTCTTTGTAGAGGGATTAAGATTTTGAAGTGAGGAGCCATTAGGAGATGGAGGAGGAGGATATAGACTGGAGATTGACCAAGGCTGGATGTTGGAGGTGAGAGAGCCCAAGTCCTTGAAGCTTTCAGTGTGGATGAATCTGGAGAGGGGAAGCCCTGGCTGACATGTATGGGACACCCTCTTGAGGCACGTGGTGCCTTTTTTTTTTCTTTTCTTTTCTTTTTTTTCTGATGCAATTGGCGTTAAGTGACTTGCCTAAAGTCACGCAGCTAGGAAGTATTAAATATCTGAAGTTAGATTTGAACTCAGGTCCACATGAATTCAGGGCCGGTGCTCTATCCACTGTGCCATCTAGCTGCCACATGTGGTGACTTTTTATAAGAGAGCTGCAATGGTGGCAGGATGCCTCTCCGCCTCCCCACCCCACCCCACATAGGAAAACTGGTCATTGGAGAGGAATTGTCAGATCTGCCTCAAAAATGTAAAAGGATGATCAGAGCACTGAGGGAGCCAAGGATATCAGGTCTGTGGAGACAAAGAGGGAGAGACTGCTGGGGCTTGCCCCATGTGGGGAGACGTCAAGGGCTAAGGGGGACACAGAAATAGGGAGCAGAGTATTCTCAGGAAGGAGCCAAGTGCCTCGGGTCAACAAAAATGCACAACATTTTCCATGGGGACATCCCTTTATTTTTCAATTTTAAAAGTTAGGAATGCAAAGGATTACACACTGTGAACAGTGAGAGACCTCAAGGATCATGTAAGAAGCCTCTCATTTTAGAGAGAAGAATACTGAGTTTAAGGAATAGGAACTGACTAAATCAGGGTCCCAACATCAGTAAGGTCATATTAGCCTTAGATATGTCAGCCTCTCACCCCCACTTAATTCCCTTTCTTTTTCACTCTCTTAACCACGTATAATACTCAACAGTGCTTCATAGATCTGGTAGCAGAGAAAGGAAATTAACACATTGCTTTCTTTAATCACTGCTCTAGAATTTTTAGGAAGTAATGGAAATGCGTGAAACACTACTCACTTTTTAGAGATGAGAATTTTCATGTAAAAAGAAAAAAATTTAAGAAATCAAATTGCTATGGTGCCCCATATCTCCTATGATATTACAAGTGAGTCCCTCACAGCCAGTAGAAGGCCCACTTTGATGTGCACATCTGAGAACCTGAAATAACCATGGATATGTCCAATTTATTTTTTCACTACTACTATATTCCCTTTCTAGACAACCCCTTACCTTGGATCTATCATATAAATTATAAATTGACAAGATCATTTTTGAGGTGAACCAGTTACCCTCTTACAGGATTGTAGAGCTGTATGTCTCATCCTTTCTCATTTTTTAGTTAGCAGGAAAAGCCAAAAAGAACAAAGTCACTGTTACAATAATCCATGTTGGATTTTCAGGCCACCCAATAACATGTTACTGATGCTGGATTTCCTAATCAAACAAAGTTAATTTTCAAAGGAAAAAGGATCCTAGTACTTGAGCAATATAGAATTTCCAGTTATAGAGATGGGGCATCTAGCTCTTTGATAAATCATACCTTTGCTCTAAAAGAAACAGCTTAGTACCCACTACCAATCTCCACTCTATTAGATTTTAAAAAGCTGCAGTTACCCTTGTTTCCACCAATATGTATCTCTTCCATCTTGGCTATTATTAATAAATTCAATTTTTAGACTGTTAACATGTGTTAATTCTTTATTGACTTGAGGACACCAAATGTAAATACTGGTCGAATTCAAGTAAATAGAAGACTGACAGAGAAAGACGTTGCTCATTCCTTAAGCAACCTCCACAACTACAATATGTGTAAATGTTTGTTCAATGGACTGTTGATGACTAATGATTATTCAGGACATTTTTCCTTTCCTATAGGACTGAATTGCTTATCTCTTTTTCAATATGAAATACTATTCTGAAAGACTCTTCTTTCCCAAATTCCCCCAACTACTTAAAAATTAGTGTCTGTTACTTTTTCTCATATCTCCTTCCACACGTATTTTAAACACAAAATAAACTTATTGATGAATAATGGGTGAATTAAATGTGGGTTTTGTTGAAGGCATTAATCTCTAGTTTAATTGTTTTAAGTCATATGCTCAAATTGTAGAATAATATAATAATTATAATAAAATTATAATACTGGTCTAAAGATTTCAAAATGTCAAGAACAATTCTTTTGAATGTTATGAAAAGAGAATTAACGGTTTTGTAAAAGAAGCATAAAAATATTGAAGAAATTAGTACCTTAAAATTGTCAAAGAGGCACAAAAATTCACTTAATAACTTCTTAAAAAGTAGAATTAGCCAAATAAGAAAAAAGTACAAAAGTTCACTGAATAAAAGAATCCGTTAAAAATTAGAATTGGACAACTGGAAGCTAATGACTCTACAAGTCATCAAAAAACAATAAAACAAAAGCAAAATAATGAAAAGATAGAAGAAAATGTGAACTATCTCATCAGAAGAACAAGTGACCTGGAATACAGACTGAGGAGATTATCTAAGAATTATTGGACTACTTGAAAGCCATGATAAAAAAGAAGAGTCTAAACATTATATTTCAAGAAATTTCAAGGAAAACTGCCCTGATATCTTAGGTCTAGAAGATAAAATAGAAACGGAAAGAATCCACTGATCACTTCCTGAAAGAGATCCAAAATGAAAAGATATATTATAGCTAAATTACAGAAAGTCAAGGAGAAAAGATTGCAAGCAGTCAGAAACAATTCAGATATCATAGAGCCATATTCAGAATCACCTGCAATTTAGCAGATTCCATGTTAAAGAATTGGAGGTCTCAGAATATGATATTCCAAAAGGCAAAGGAGCTAGATTTACAACTAAGAATAATCTACCCAGGAAAACTGATTATAATCTTTCTTGGGGCAGGAAGGGCATGGATATTTAATAAATAGTGAACTTTGAAGCATGTCTGATGAAAAGACCAGAGCTGAATAGATAATGTGACATTGAAACACAAGATCCAAAAGAGGCATAAATAGCCAAACATGAAAAAGAAATAACAATCATCACAATAACATTAAAATAATTTACTGTTGGGAAAAAATCATGGTAAAGTCCTTTTAGGATATTTTTGTGAGATTCTTTGGGATGATCCCTACTGACAAGGTATGTGAAACTACAGCACTGCCATTTGAGGAACTAAGGCCTCATTCACCCAAAGTGAAGAAATGATATTTTTGAATAGTAAAGTAGGTGTCATTTGGAAACTCATATTTTAATTCTTTTATTAAATTAACTATTCACTGTGTATGAACTTGTAGTAAAGAAGTAGAAACAGCAGTACAATACTACATAGGTCTAGTGGGTCTGGGTGATTAAGAAAGGTAATGTACTCTTTCCTAGAATCAGCTATATTTTTTTTAGTTAATAAAAAGGAATTTTATCACATATGGGATAATAGATTTAATTAAGCAAGAATAAGTTACTTCAGACAACTGTCCAGTATCAGCTGGCATGACAGCCATTTGTCTAACTTGGGAAGCTTTTTTTTTTTTTTTTTTTTTTTTTTTTTAGAGAAAAGCAAAGTTTATTGTACATTCTCTCGAGAAGGGCGTCCCACTCTTCGAGTAGACTATCGAAGAGAGGAAGCGCCTCCTGTGGGCAGGACAGCACCTTTAATCCCTAACGCAAAACGCCCCCTCCCACCACTGACCCTCATCCTCATTGGCTGAGAGTCTTACATTCTAAACGCGAGATCTACCCATGAAATTGAACTTGACCAATAAGTACATAGTTGCCCATATTTGGATGAAATAGGGAGATGTCATAGGAGGGGAAGGCAATGCCCTTCAGAGTCCTTCAGGCCTACTCGAACTCTGAAGTAGATGAAGCCTTACTCAATTTTCACAACTGTCTTGAAAGATCTCACCTCATCTCATTCAGTCCCTCCTCTTATTTTGTACACTGAGATCTCTTCAAATTTTTGTAACATAATTTCACATTCCCTATGAATTCCTCACTTCCTTCTGGTTTCTGTTGGCCTTGGGCCACCGGCTCCACCCTTACCCTTTTAACAGCATCTATGTAACAGACCCTTCAGCTTTCTCTTCCAACCTGATCATTCCAGATGATGAGTTTTGGACAATTCTGGTTATTAATCTGATCAAACAAGGGATGTAGATAGGGAATAATATAACACCACTAAAAGCTATAAGGCCCAACCAAAGGAGCTGCTTCCACCAGCTTCCCAAACCAGGACCATCAAGAAGTATTGAACAGTGAGGTCCAAGTCTGTACAGGAACATGAGCATAACTTGGGAAGCTTTTAATCAGCTTGTCTTTCAAGTCACATTAATCATCTGCTATCTTGTACTTCTTTGAAAACTCATAGATTATTATTGTGCCCCAATTAGTCCTTGATCAAGTCATATATCCTAATTCTAATTCTAAAGCCATAGATCCTTCTGATACTATAGCCTTCACCAAGGAAATTTTGCCCAGGTATAACCTACTTGCTACATGGATTCTATTGAAGGAATCTTATTTCACTCTGTCTTATCCCAAATTATTCTAGTAATAGTCTGATATTCTCCCTTTGGTCTTATCTGCAGACCAAAGTGTTTAGGGAGAGGGGAAAATATGGAGATGGGATAGAGAATGATAGTTGAAAAAAATCTAGGTGAGATTTTGAGATTATGATAAAAACAATTATTTATCCCTAAACTATTATAATTAGTGAAATGTTGCTGTTTGAAGAAGAGTTCTTTGGGACTTCAATTAGCTGCTATTCTGTACCCCCAATTTGCTGCTATTCTGTTCCCCCCCCCAAGGCAATTGAGGTAAGTGACTTGCCCAGGAAGCTAGGAAGTATTAAGTGTCTGAGGCCAAATTTGAACTCAGGTCTTCCTGACTTCAGGGTTGGTGCTTTATCCACTTCGCCACCTAGCTGCCCCTATTCTAAGTCTTGAATCTAGATATGTCTTGATGCTGCATAAGATTGATGGTTTATCACTCAAGAGAAAAGCCAGTCTGAGGACTGCCACAGGTGGATATCTGTCTCTGGGAAAATCAAGAGAATGACCTTGTGAAAGTAAAATTAAGATTCTCTTGGTCTATCCCCATCTTGGTAAATAAGAAATTTTCTCATTTGGATTGGCTATTTATGACTAATACCTGAAATCAAACATAACTAATACTGCAAATGCCCGTGCCTTTCTCTTCACATAGCAAAACTATCTATAAGGACAAGTATAAAAAATGAAAAAGATGAATTGACAATTAGTTATACATGCTAGAATAGTGAGGGATCATTTGAATTGTCAGATAATAGAGAACATGAAGTCTTATAACTGATGGGTTATTTAGTTTATAAGATACCACCTTATAACATTCTTTCATTATAATAGTATAATTACTAGGAGATGCCACAATAAAAAATTGATACGATTTATAAAATTAGATTAAGAATTTTATATGTAAAATATTTTTGGACCATCTATCTAATGATATTGAGATAAAGATTAATTTACCAATTCATGCATTTACCATGGAACAATCAAAATTCTCTGAAGTTTTGGATGAATTTTGTATTTCCAATATACTATTCTTTTTAAAAAATATTCTTATATCTCTATATTGAATTTGAGTTAAGTCTTGGAATCTAAGGCATAGATCCAGAAGGAAGAAGCTGCTTTAGAGCTTATCTGAGAACATGGCTTGTTTTAGAAATATAAAGCTAACAACAATAAGTTGTACCAAATCAGCTCCAATAGAGCAGTAATGAATTGAACTAGCTACACCCAGCGAATGAGTATGAACCACTTCATGGAATTCCCAATCCCTCTATTTTTGTCCGCCTACATTTTTGATTTCCTTCACAGGCTAATTGTACACTATTTCAAAGTCCGATTCTTTTTGTACAGCAAAATAACTGCATAAATATATATATATATATATATATATATATATATATATATATATATATATATATATATATATACATATTGTATTTAACTTATACTTTAACATATTTAACATGTATTGGTCAACCTGCCATCTGGGGGAGAGTATGGGGGGAAGGAGGGGAAAATTGGAACAAAAGATTTTGCAACTGGTTTTTTTTTTTTTTTTTTTTTTTTTTTTTTTTATTTTATAATTATAACATTTTTTGACAGTACATATGCATGGGTAATTTTTTACAACATTATCCCTTGCACTTACTTCTATTCAGATTTTTTCCCTTCCTCCCCCAAACCCCTCCTCCAGATGGCAAGCAGTCTTATATATGTTAAATATATTACAGTATAATTTAGATACAATATATGTGTGTAGAACCGAATTTTTTGTTGCACAGGAAGAATTGGATTCAGAAGGTAAAAATAACAGTTTACATTCATTTCCCATTGTTCCTTTTCTGGATGTAGCTGGTTCTTTCCATCATTAATCAATTGGAATTGGATTAGCTCTTCTCTATGTTGAAGAAATCCACTTCCATCAGCATACATCCTCGTACAGTATCATTGTTGAAGTGTATAATGATCTTCTGGTTCTGCTCGTTTCACTCAGCATCAGTTGATGTAAGTCTCTCCAAGCCTCTCTATATTTCTCCTGTTGGTCATTTCTTATAGAACAATAATATTCCATAACATTCATATACCATAGTTTACCCAACCATTCTCCAATTGATGGACATCCATTCATCTTCCAGCTTCTAGCCACTATGAAAAGGGCTGCCACAAACATTTTGGCACATACAGGACCCTTTCCCTTCTCTAGTAGTTCCTTGGGGTATAAGCCCAGTAGTAGTATGGCTGGGTCAAAGGGTATGCACATTTTGATAACTTTTTGGGCATAATTCCAGATTGCTCTCCAGAATGGTTGGATTCTTTCACAACTCCACCAACAATGCATCAGTGTCCCAGTTTTCCCACAGCCCCTCCAACATTCATCGTTATTTGTTCCTGTCATCTTAGCCAATCTGACAGGTGTGTAATGATACCTCAGAGTTGTCTTAATTTGCATTTCTCTGATCAATAGTGATTTGGAACACTCTTTCATATGAGTGGAAATAGTTTTAATTTCATCATCTGAAAATTGTCTGTTCATATCCTTTGACCATTTATCAATTGGAGAATGGCTTGATTTCTTATAGATTAAAGTCAATTCTCTGTATATTTTGGAGATGAGGCCTTTATCAGAACCTTTAACTGTAAAAATTTTTTCCCAATTTGTTACTTCCCTTCTAATCTTGTTTGCATTAGTTTTGTTTGTGCAGAAACTTTTTAATTTGGTGTAATCAAAATGTTCTATTTTGTGATCAATAATGGTCTCTAGTTCTCCCTTGGACACAAACTCCTTCCTCCTCCACAAGTCTGAGAGGTAAACCATTCCATGTTCCTCCAATTTATTTATGATTTCGTTCTTTATGCCTAAATCTTGGACCCATTTTGATCTAATCTTAGTATGTGGTGTTAAATGTGGGTCCATGCCTAGTTTCTGCCATACTAATTTCCAGTTTTCCCAGCAGTTTTTGTCAAATAATGAATTCTTATCCCAAAATTTGGGATCTTTGGGTTTGTCAAAGATTAGATTGCTATTTTTATTCACTATCTTGTCCTGTGAACCTAACCTATGCCACTGATCAACTAGTCTATTTCTTAGCCAATACCAAATGGTTTTGGTGACTGTTGCTTTATAATATAGCTTTAAATCAGGTACACTTAGACCACCTTCCTCTGACTTTTTTTTCATTAGTTCCCTTGCAATTCTCGACCTTGATTTTGCAACTGTTAATGCTGAAAAATTACCCATGCATATATCTGGTAAATAAAAAGCTATAATAAAAAATAAATATAAGGCTAAATATCTTGTAATTTTTATCTACATCAAGGATATGTGATCCTTATGCTGGAATATATCTAAATTATTAAAATAAGATATGATATAAGGTATGAGCTAATGAGCCTAAAATTTTAGAACTTCCTAAAATTAATGTGAAGATAACAGTGTATTGATGGAACAGTTTATGGGACCAAATTGTTGTTCTATTATTTATTTAGCAGAAACACATTGGTTTTAAATAAAGAGAATGATAGAATATATTGTGTTACCTAAATGGGGAAAACCAATTTTATTATTTAGGTTTATTATTACCCATATGAAAGTTGAGTATGTCTTGAAAGGTAAATATGTTTGTACACTGTTTTGAAATTGACTACTCAATGCTTTTATCTACCCTATCCAGAACTTTTTTTCTACAGCTAAAATTATTTTGGCACCTTTTAAATGAATTCAATTATGTATCATGGATCAGCATCATTTAAAAAAAAAGTATTCTATTAATAATTCCCTAGCATAATTCCTCATCTTCCTAGGGAAGGGATGAGAAGTTAAAATAGCTAGAGTGATAATTTTTCAGTTGGTATTTATAAATAGTTATAACAAGATTAGCTAGTTATATATGCCAGATACAAATTTTGGGGTAAGAATTTAAAAAAATTTTCAGTTGTTATTCGAATTTGTCAACCTAAAATGTAAATTCTCTGATTTAGGGATGTTCATATTAGTGCTATTAAAGTTTGAGCTGCCTCTCAATACCTGACCTGATCATTGTAATAGCAAACTAGAATTGTATTTTGATTTATTTTTGTTAGAAATTTTTAACAAAGAAGGGGACCTCTGAAGGAGACCGAACTGGAAGAGCAAGTATATTAGCTCTTCTGAAGCCCCACTTATTCTGGTACTCCAGGTACCAGAGGTAAGAGAAGAGATATTTAGAGGATCAGAAGACCATAGAACTGAAAAAGAAGCTTCACATCACCACAATAAGTGACTTTGTCAAAATTGTTTGAATCTTTTTCATAAACTCAGAAAATTTCCAGATCTCATATTCAGGACAGGCAATGTTTGCATGGCCTTATAGACTCCCATTTTCACTTGCTTAACTGTAGGAAATTAGATAAAGGCCCTAAATCCTTGCTTTGCCTTAAGATGACCAAGTCCAGTTTGGCAGAGGAAACCACTACATGGAAAGTCCCCCCAAATATTTATGTATCTCTGGACCAATCACTTGTCCAATAAGAACAGGTAATCATCTTAAACCACTTAGGTTACTGATGGTACCATTTCCTCCTGCCCAAATTAAGGAGAAGCCTTAATCTCCATCTTATGTGGAGATATCCCTTGCTTCACTAACTTGTGACCCTGCAGACACATAATTTTGCTTATTTAGTGGAATTATTCTGTATTTGGTATAGCTGTTCTAGAATGGCTGGACATCTAGTCCTATAAAAATAGGGCCCTAGAAGGGCTTCATGAGGAAGATGTAAGGTCCACTTCATTAGAGGGGGCCATTAACCTTTTAATGAAGTGTCATTGGCTCAAACTTCTGCCTCTATTTTTTATTGTAGGTGGGATAATGTTAATCACCATACAGCACTTTGCACAGTGTGAACACATCTTTTCTTGGGGGAAAGTAAGCACCTGTACATCTGATAAAGGAGAAAGTACTGAACTGAGACAAGTTCTCTATGATATCTAACCCACCAAGGAAGTTCAGAGGATCCCATGAACTCTTTTACCCTAACAATGAACACCTTGGGGGCATCAAAGCATACTTTATTAACATATATGCACCAAGTGGTGCAGCATCTAAATTCTTAAAAGGGAAATTAAGAGAGCTGCAAGAAGAAATAGACAGCAAAACTATAATAGTGGGAGATCTCAACCTTGTACTCTCAGAATTAGATAAATCAAACCACAAAATAAATAAGAAAGAAGTCAAAGAGGTAAATAGAATACTAGAAAAGTTTGATATGATAGATCTTTGGCGAAAGCTAAATGGAGACAGAAAGGAGTATACTTTCTTCTCAGCAGTTCATGGAAGATATACAAAAATTGATCATATACTAGGGCATAAAAACCTCAGAATCAAATGCAGTAAGGCAGAAATAGTAAATGCATCCTTTTCAGACCACAATGCAATCAAAATTACCTTTAATAAAAATCCAGGGGAAAATAGACCAAAAAATAATTGGAAACTAAATAATCTTATACTAAAGAATGATTGGGTAAAACAGCAAATCATAGACATAATTAATAACTTCACTCAAGAAAATGACAATAATGAGACATCATACCAAAATGTGTGGGATACAGCCAAAGCAGTAATAAGGGGAAGTTTTATATCTCTACAGGCCTACTTGCATAAAATAGAGAAAGAGAGAGCCAACGAATTGGGCTTACAACTAAAATTGCTAGAAAAGGAACAAATTAAAAACCCCCAGACAAACACAAAACTCGAAATTCAAAAAATAAAAGGTGAGATTAATAAAATTGAAAGTAAAAAAACTATTGAATTAATTAATAAAACTAAGAGTTGGTTCTATGAAAAAAACCAACAAAATAGACAAACCCTTAGTAAACCTGATTAAAAAAAGGAAAGAGAAAAAGCAAATTGTTAGTCTTGAAAATGAAAAGGGAGAACTCACCACTAATGAAGAGGAAATTAGAACAATAGTTAGGAGCTACTTTGCTCAACTTTATGCCAATAAATTAGATAACTTAAATGAAATGGAAGAATACCTTCAAAAATATAGCTTGCCCAGATTAAAAGAGGAAGAAGTAAGTAGTCTAAATAGTCCCACTTCAGAAAAAGAAATAGAATAAGCTATTAACCAACTTCCTAAGAAAAAATCCCCAGGACCAGATGGAGTTACATGTGAATTCTACCAAACATTTAAAGAACAACTAACTCCAATGCTATATAAACTATTTGAAAAAATAGGGATTGAAGGAGTCCTACCAAATTCCTTTTATGACACAGACATGGTACTGATACTTAAACCAGGTAGATCGAAAACTGAGAAAGAAAACTATAGACCAATTTCCTTAATGAATATTGATGCTAAAATCTTAAATAAGATATTAGCAAAAAGACTTCAGAAAATCATCCCCAGGATAATACACTATGACCAAGTGGGATTTATACCAGGAATGCAGGGCTGGTTTAATATTAGGAAAACTATTAGTATAATTGACCATATTAATAATCAAATCAATAAAAACCATATGATCATCTCAATAGATGCAGAAAAAGCATTTGATAAAATCCAACATCCATTCCTACTAAAAACACTTGAGAGTATAGGAATAAATGGACTATTCCTTAAAATAATAATGAGCACATATTTAAAACCTTCAGTAAACATCATATGTAATGGTGATAAACTAGAACCTTTCCCTGTAAGATCAGGAGTGAAACAAGGTTGCCCACTGTCACCATTACTATTCAATATAGTACTAGAAACTCTAGCCTCGGCAATAAGAGCTGAGAAAGAGATTCAAGGAATTAGAGTAGGAAATGAGGAAATCAAATTATCACTCTTTGCAGATGACATGATGGTATACTTAGAGAACCCCAAAGACTCTGCTAAAAAGCTATTAGAAATAATTCAGAATTTTAGCAAAGTTGCAGGATACAAAATAAATCCACACAAATGCTCAGCATTTTTATACATTACCAACACAATCCAACAGCAAGAGATACAAAGAGAAATTCCACTCAAAATAATGGTCGATAGTATAAAATATTTGGGAATATATCTACCAAAGGAGAGTCAGGAATTATATGAGCAAAATTATGAAACACTTGCCACAAAAATAAAGTCAGATTTAAATAATTGGAAAGACATTCAGTGCTCTTGAATAGGCCGAGCGAATATAATAAAGATGACAATACTCCCTAAAGTAATCTATTTATTTAGTGCTATACCAATCAGACTCCCTAGAAAATATTTTAATGACCTAGAAAAAATAACAACAGAATTTATATGGAACAACAAAAGGTCGAGAATTTCAAGGGAAGTAATGAAAAAAAAATTAAATAAAGGTGGTCTAGCTGTACCTGATCTAGAACTGTATTATAAAGCAACAGTCACCAAAACCATTTGGTATTGGCTAAGAAATAGACTAATTGATCAGTGGAATAAATTAGGTTCACAGGGCCAGATAGTGAATAAAAATACCAATCTAGTGTTTGACAAACCCAAAGATCCCAACTTTTGGGATAAGAATTCATTATTTGACAAAAACTGCTGGGAAAACTGGAAATTATTATGGCAGAAACTAGGCATGGACCCACATTTAACACTGCATACTAAGATAAGATCAAAATGGGTCCAAGATTTAGGCATAAAGAAGGAAATCATAAATAAATTGGAGAAACATGGGATGGTTTACCTCTCGGACTTGTGGAGGAGGAAGGAGTTTTGTGTCTAAGGGAGAACTAGAGACCATTATTGATCACAAAATAGAAAATTTTGATTACACCAAATTAAAAAGTTTCTGCACAAACAAAACTAATGCAAACAAGATTAGAATGGAAGTAACAAATTGGGAAAACATTTTTATAGTTAAAGGTTCTGATAAAGGCCTCATCTCCAAAATATACAGAGATTTGACTTTAATTTATAAGAAATCAAGCCATTCTCCAATTGATAAATGGTCAAAGGGTATGAATAGACAATTTTCAGATGATGAAATTAAAACTATTTCCACTCATATGAAAGAGTGTTCCAAATCACTATTGATCAGAGAAATGCAAATTAAGACAACTCTGAGGTATCATTACACGCCTGTCAGATTGGCTAAGATGACAGGAACAAATAACGATGAATGTTGGAGGGGCTGTGGGAAAACTGGGACACTGACGCATTGTTGGTGGAGTTGTGAAAGAATCCAACCATTCTGGAGAGCAATCTGGAATTATGCCCAAAAAGTTATCAAAATGTGCATACCCTTTGACCCAGCAGTGCTACTACTGGGCTTATATCCCAAGGAAATACTAAAGAAGGGAAAGGGTATGTGCCAAAATGTTTGTGGCAGCTCTTTTCACAGTGGCTAGAAACTGGAAAATGAATGGATGTCTATCAATTGGAGAATGGTTGGGTAAATTATAGTATATGAATGTTATGGAATATTATTGTTCTGTAAGAAATGATCAACAGGAGGAATACAGAGAGGCTTGGAGAGACTTACATCAACTGATGCTGAGTGAAACGAGAAGAACTAGGGGATTATTATACACTTCAACAATGATACTGTATGAGGATGTATTCTGATGGAAGTGGATATCTTCAACATAGAGAAGAGCTAATCCAATTCCAATAGATCAATGATGGACAGAATCAGCTACATCCAGAAAAGGAACACTGGGAAATGAGTGTAAACTGTGAGCATTGTTTTGTTTTTGTTTTGTTTTGTTTCTCTTCCCAGATTATTCTTACCTTTCGAATACAATCCTTCCTTTGCAACAACAACAACAGCAAAATTCGGTTCTGCACATATATATTGTACCTAGGATATGCTATAAGATATTTAATATGTATGGGAATACCTGCCATCTAGGGGAGGGGGTGGAGGGAAGGAGGGGAAAAACTCGGAACAGAAGGGAGTACAAGGGATAATGTTGTAAAAAAAAAAATTACCTATGCATATGTACTGTCAAAGAAAATGTTATAATTATAAAAATTAATAAAAAAAACTAAATTAAAACTAAAAAAAGCATACTTTAGGCAAGATGGGGCAAAGGAAGGAACAGAGTTTAGAATGTAAGATCACCTAATAAAACTGTATGATGATATAAGAAGCTAGGTCCTGGAAAAAAGATAATAAATGCCAATGGTTCAGAAAAGGTGTAAAAATGACAACTAATATTTTAGATGAAGTTTTGTGGTGTGTAAAACATTTTATGTACATTTCTTTTATACCTATCTTGTCAGTACTATAGTACTGCTACAACAATTTTACAGATTAGGAACCTGAGATTGCACAGATAAATAAAAGGCCACATAACTCGTAAGAAGCAGAAATGGGATCTATACATGGCTTCCCAAATTCCAAATCCATTGCTCTTGCATAATACTACATGAGAGGAGAATTGTAGAAGATTTATAGGCTTTAAAGCTGGAAGGGACCTCAGAAAGCATACAATCTCTCCTTATTCCATTTATCTTATGCCTTATTCTGAATTCTCACCTAATCTTCAGTCTCTCCTTCTCAGCTTCATCTTCCTCCCTTCCCAAACCCTCATTCTTCTGTCACACTGCTACTTATTCCTAAAGCCTTTGATCAAAAGTTCAATGTCTCCCTATACAATCAAATACAAATGTTTTTGTTTGTAATTCAAAGCTTTACAACATAATTCCAATCTTCTCTGTCTTACCCATTATTGTCCTCATGTACTCTGGTCTCCCTGGGGCCCCTAACATGACATTTTATCTCCCATTCCATCCTTTTACTCAGGCTGGGTCCTATGCCTGAAATATACTCCTTCCTTACATCTTTCTTTCAAAGTTCATTCAGACATTACTCTTACATGAAGGCCTTTTCCAGTTCCCTCAGAAAGAAAATAATCTCACATTTTGTAAATGTGTTCATGTCTCTCTCCTAGAGGAGATAAACTCCTTGAGAGCCAAGGCTGCTTCATCTGCACTTTCTATGACACACACTAGTTCTTAATAAATGTTTGTTGACACATTTAATGCAACTTCCTCTTTCAAGGCAACACTATTATGAAGGACAAGGATCACACTTAATGAGAAAAGCTAATCAAGCATCCAGGGAGTCTGTTCATCCAGAGAAAACCTGTGCGGAAACTGGAGCAGAACTGAAGAGATGGTGAATGTGTAGATGTCAGAGGTTCCCAAACATCAAAAGCATGGAGTCAACCTGAAAAGTAATGGAGAAGAGTGCAAATATATAAAATGAAGTATTGTTGAAAAATACTTACTTCATTTCTAAACACTATGGTCCAAAGTGGTTTGACTTTTGAGAAGTATGTTACTTATAATGATAGACTCAGCTACTAATTTTCTGACCAGATAAAAACTAAGTATTGTAGTAAATACTGAAGCAGATCACTTATATGGTATATTAGCAATATTTAATCTCCTTAAATTGTTTAAGGGAATGTACATTTGCAGTCTCTATAACTTTACTAAAAAGGTAGTAATGAGGAGTAAATTGGAGTCTCTAAGCCAAGATGGATCAGCTCTTCTCCTCCTAGGTCTGATTTACCTCTCTCCTTCCCCAAAGTAACCAAGGGCAGGTTGGGTAGTGAATGAATTTGTTACTCAATGCTGTATCAAAACAAAGTTTTTATTGATAGTAAAGGGATAGACAGACATTTGGCCTCCAGGAAGGCCAAACTGCCTGGCAAGGGGATGCCAGTTGGCGGGCACAAGGCTGATATAAACCGAGTGCGAGGATTCCATTTTTTAAAACTTCCTTTTATACATAACTAGGGTCATAAAAACATTTGCACAGAGATGTTATCCAAGAGATTCCAGAGATATTTGTAAATAAGACAGGAATTTCTCTTAATCATTTGTATCTCAAATTATCTCCTTTTACCCCTCCTCAGACAAGAATTTCCTGTTAATTATTTTTATCTTAAACTATCTCTTTTTTTGACCTTATCAGTAGATCCAAATTTTTCGGGATCTTTGTATAGTTAGTATGGTGCACTGCCCCTTATTTAGACCTTGATAAAAGAATTTAAAAGAAAGAACCATAGGAAGCCATCAGAATTTATTTTCCTAGTTTTTCAATATGTCAATTTATTTGGCATGGAAGGCATAGCAAATGATGTACTTAATGCATCACTCAGTATATGTACTTACTTGTTGAGCTATGCATGGGATCAATTATTTATTATGAGGCACCAATCTTTTGGATTCCACACATCTCAATGGGAAGTTAATAGCTGCAATTTTGTATCATCTCACAAATAGTTTTCTTTTATCTGCTCTAGCTCATCTCTTTCTAAATATTCTTGTAGGATGTCAGAACAGGTGCCAATTTATGTTGGGAGGAGTTCCTTACAGCAATGGACAAAAAGAGAGGAAAAGGCAGAGGTTAAACTATATGATCTCTGAGGTCCCTTGAGCTCTAAATCATTAATGATTCTGTGAACTCTCTCCAGACTTGGACATTGTTTCATGAATCAACCAATGAACAAGCAATAAGTGCCTATTATGTGCCAGGCATTAGGGATGCAGATAAAAATCTCAGTCCTTGCTCTCAACGAGTTTACATTCATGAGGGTGGGAGTGGGATAGATAACCGTATAAATATTTACAACATAATAATAGAACTGGACCTTTTTGCTTTTTGTTGAAATCGGAACTTTCAGCTAAGGAAACTCGCTTCTTTAGTGCAGGTCCATCTTCTCTGCAACTTAATGTCTTAGCGATGTGTGCGGGGTACTGGGAAGGTCATCCCGCCAGTCGGCGCAGGGGAGGGGCCTTGAATCCAGGCCTCCCTAGTTCTGAGGCTTTCCCGGGCACAGAGTGGGCACAAGCTGACCTGGGGGTGAGGATGAGCACAAAAAGCGGGACTCGGGTAACAGTCCTTCTCCTAGGCCTGGACGCTCGGGCTCTGAGGCACGACCACCTTGTGAGGGTGGTCACAAAGGAGAAAGACCCTCCAGCCCATCCCAGGAGGCTCCTTCCGGCAAACCCCGCGGGCCTCCCTCGGGGCCCCGGCCAAGCTGGGAGATAGGAGATCGGTGACGGGCTGGGGCGGCCAAGCACAGGAAGTCGCATTCGCTTCCCCGGCCCCTGGGAGAGGACAGGTCCTCTCGCAAATGCCCGAACCCAGTCCAAATGCTCCCTCCTCAGTCTTCCTAACATCCTAAGGGCTGCCACCTCCTGTGCGGATTACCCGCACTTCCTCTGCCACTCACCCCAGGCGCTGGAGGAGAGAGACCCCCGGGGGAAAGAGTGGGTGGAGCGTTTGGATATGGGGCGGGTTCTGAAGGTGTCAGCCAGGGAAAGGGCGGGAGTGGGGTCAGCGCAGCAGATAATATAACTCTAGTGGTGGGAGAAACCCGCCTTACCCAAGCCCGTGAGCATTCATTTTCAGACCAATTCAAGTACTACAACAAAGCAACAAACTTATTGCCAACATTTTAAAAATTAACATCTTCTCCATCATTTTAAGTCTAAGTGATCATCAAAGCTTTGATTTGTAGTGTTTACTGATTTTCCAAGGTTATATGCTCACCTCTCAACTTACTAATGAATGAAAAATATTGAAGCGCAAACTTTGGACAAAGCATATAAAGTCTTAAGGTTTAAGTGACTTGCTCAGGTCACACAGCCTGTTTGTGTCAGAGGTAGGGCATGGATTCAAGTCTTATTAGCTGTGAAGCCACTATATATAGCTGCCTCTATATCAAGTTTTATATTAATAGTAAAGGAGGCACACCAATTACTATTTAGTAAAGCTTTGTCACTTTTTCTCAATAATAATTTTTTTGCACTTTTGGTAGTTTCATCTCTTCTTTTTGAATACCTTAAGATCTGATCCCTTAATAATGACAATTGTGCCTAGTATAAAATAGATTTCCTCTTTGTACACTGGAACAAACCTGGGTGCTCTTTCCATTGCTGTTCTCATTGATGCTACTGTCGAAGTCTTCGATGTTGGATATGGTTAGCAGAGGAATTGATAAAAATCTCTGAGGCACACAGGGAGAAGGTACTGATAGAGATCAGTTTAGCTCCTTTCTTGGGGTAGGTGGTCCAGTCTCAAATCCAAGTTATGTCAGACTCCTGAGAACCACCCTGATAGAGGTCTACAGCAGTCTTATTTTGCCATGCCATATCAGAAATCCCAGTCATGTCCCTGAGGTTAAATTTCCCCTAGAAAATCCATTTATGGGCCATACCATGGTTGCTGACTTATTTTGGTTCAGTCCATCATGGCACTCTGCCTTGTGGTGTCTTTCCCCTTACCATCTCCCTACCATGCCACATGGTATCTCCCTTATGCTTTCCAATCCCTTTCTCTCTCTTATGCTTCCCAACCCCATTTCTCTTTCTTACAGCTAACTCTTTTGGGGTGCTAATTAAGTCCCTTTCAGGATTTAGTCTGCCAAGTAAGGACATGTCCCAATCTCATAGGGTGCTCACTTTCTACTGGGTAATCATGTGTTCCATTGAGGATTTTATCTTTCCTATACTCTCCCACTACATTTCATATTTACCATTCCTGGTGTCTATTGTATCTCTTCGTTTTGTCTAACTTCTTTCCTAAATAATTCTTTTGCAAAAGAGAATGGCCATTGTGAATCACACTATCAAACCCTAACTTTTGATGCCTACCATCATCTGGTGACTACATCACCATTTGGACTTTAAACCACATCACTATTTCTATCTCTTCTGTAAGAACATGCAGGCCTATTAGGGAATCCAAATGCAGTAGATCTACTATGGTTGATGGTAAACTTATAAAAACCATTGTCAATCCTTCCCCATTTTTTGCTTCTGCTTGTTCTCCCATTTTCATGATTTAAACCTTCAAGATAACTACAATTAGTTACCAAGCTTTCTTCAGTGTGGTTTTACTCTCCACTACTACTTTTTGCTTTTGACATATTACCCATAATTTCTCATTATCCCCCTTTGGAAAAATTTACAAATTTATTTTCTAAACTGGTATTGTCTTTGATAGCCACCTCTTTTCTGACTGGCAAAAAGGTCCTATTTGCTGATGAAGGCACAAGTTACATAAGCTACATCAGTTACTCTTATTAAAATTCTTTCAATGTCATTCCTATCCATTTGTCATGATCAATAATTGTTTATTACACATCATATTTTTCTAAGTAACACTTTTTTCTTCCATATTTGTGCCTAATCATAATTTTTGCTCTAACAAGTTGGTAGTATGCTTATGCACAAATCCCCGATTCAGGGCAAATTCTCATAGCAATACAAAGTCATTTCAGATAATTTTATTTTTTGTGACTTTATTCAGTGTTGAACATATTCATTACCTCCTGATTCCTTTTATAAGTTTTCACAGAAGATATTCAGGACAGAAGTGTAAGGTTTCTGAATAATTTGCAAGTTTTTTTCCTTTCTCATTCCTTATTCCATATTCATGCAGGAATTAGGAAGCCAAAGATCTACAATGGCTAAATGTCCTTAGTGCCTGACAAATTAAAACCACCAACCATTTACCTATGCCAGTTGGAATCAAACTATTTAGTCACTAAATAACAAATTATAGACACTGCATTTTCATCCACATAACACTAAGCAATAATGAACAAATAGAATATTGATAACATTTAACTGCTTACATTGGAGAAAGGTCTTTTTGTATAGCATTAGAAATATGGGTGATTAAAGGGAAGCCATCTGTCACTAGTCAGAGTACTGGACCTGAAGGCAAGATCTGGTCTCATATCTCTGATAGTGTCCATGTACAAGTCTTTTAACCTATATAAATCCTCTACAAATTGCAGTTGTTATTACTGTATGATGACATTCCTGAGCCTTCAGTCCTTGCCTTTTAAAAATTTTTTTTCTACTAATGCTTTTATTTTTAAATCATCATTTCCTAATGTCTCTTCCCTCCAAAGAATTCTCCCTTGTGAAAAAGTATATCTAATTAAAACCAACACACTTGTCCTGTAGTAGCAATGTGTGCCTCATTATTTGCAAACTCTACAATGAGAGGAATGCTTATCTATGAATCTTTATGCCTTTCAGAATTGTCGTTTTTTGCAGAACTGTGGACATTGTATAAGTTGTTCTAATTATTTCACTCTGCATCAGTTCATACATATTTCTTTGAACTCTTTATATCCATTTCATATAGTATATTGCTGCATGTTTTCATAACTTTCTAGAATAAAAACCTACCTCATCTAAAGAGAAGAGATAGAGATACGATTCTGTTTAGGAGAAAAAGGAGAAGAGACTAATATGATACTTAGGGACCAAGATTATTTTCAAAGATGTGCAAACACGGAAGCAAAGGCAGGAGAGGACAATATAATACAAAACCATGATATGGTTCTTGAAGAATTATGTAAGGAGTGTTAAAGCTAAGTCAGAATGACTTACACTTACAACTTGAGGTTGGTAAAGAAAGCTAAAGACAAAAAAAAAAGATTTTTTTAAAAAGCTATGTGGGGTAAAGATGAAGAAACACTAAGTTTCTATTTGGGGTAGAAGGGATGATAATAACGTGTACTGGAAAGAAGGTAGATACATTCAATCTTTGTGTCTCTTCTGTTTCTTCTGCTGAAAATGATTACTGGACTAAAACAGAGAGAACAAAGAAATTTGATAAGCCACTAAGTTTGATTTGATTCTTGGAAACATTCTAAAACATTAAAGGAAAAATTTGTGAAAAAGGAAGGAGTGAATACAAAGAGCCAGTATAATTTCATTGGGGACAGGTTATACTAGATTTGTGTAACTTCCCTTTTGACAGTTACTTAGCCTGATGAAAGGGTAGAGAGAACTAGTCCCTAAACCAGGAAGATAAAGGATATATACAGGCCATGTGACATTGGGCTAGTCTGAACTAATCAGTCTTTGAGGCAGCTAAGACAAAGTTACAGAGGAGGTACTCATTTACACAAGTAGGAATTTTCTTGTCTGAGAGTGTTCTATGTCAAAGAAATCACAGGTCCAGCTGCTAAATCAGAGTAATGCAATAAATATTGTTACTTCAAAGTATTTGCCCAAATCTTTCATTTTTCCTCAGGGAAAACTTAACCTGTCCACCCTTATCTAACAGTGTGATTTCAAGTTTTCCCCCAGATTCTAACTCCTCTATTAAATAAACAAATGTATATTCAGGACTCCAAGCTTTGCATCAAAAATAAAAGACAGAAATTCAGAAAAACTAATCTAGATAAATATGAGGAAAGCAGATCTTTTTTGATTCCTCCTATGTCCTGATTAAGGTAGAGCTTAGAAGGATTCACGGAAGAGGCAAAAACCTAAGCTGATCTTGAAGAAAAGATTTTAACTGATGGAGACGAGGAAGGAATGCTTTCTAGGGATAGATAACAGTTGGGAAGATGTAAGAAGGCATAAATTGACAATAATCAGACCAATTTTACTAGAACAGTGTGTGAAGGGATACAGATCAAAATAACACTGCAAAGGTAAGCTGAAGTCAGATTATGATGGACCTCAAATGCCAAGCCAAGAAACTTGTATTCTGCCCAATAGGCAATGGAATGCCCTGAAAAGTATTTATTTGAGCAAGAAAGTTGCTATCACCCTATTTGCTTAACATTCCTCTGACAAGAGACAAAGGCTTAACATGGAAACAGACTATGAAGGTATAATTGGTATAAGTTTTAGTAAGTCTTAAATTTAGACCTGAAATGGCTTCAGAGCTCATCTAGTATAATTCTCTCAATTCATAAATGAAGAAACTGAGCCCCATAAAAATTAAAGTGATACAAGTGTAGATAAAGAATAGCTAAACTAAGTCTTGAACCTAGAAGCCTTGAGTCCAAATCCTGCATCTCTTTCTACTACATCATAGATTAGAAAGAAATATGGGCTAAATATGGGCTCTTAAAAAATTAGATAAAAAGTGAAGAAAAAAAGAGAGGCTATTCAGAAGACACATTTTGCTATTTAATGATTTTTACCAGGGTAAATCCTATTTAAATTCAACAGGGTGCAAAGAGAGGCTCTGTGAAGACACATTTCATACCATAATCACTTTCCCAGCAATCTTATTTTAACTATCTTATTTGATTACAACCAATCAGGTTACTTAGTACATAGTATCTTATGTGCCTGGATATTAGCTAGGGGGGTTGATAGAGAATAGAAACAATCCTTTCAGTCACAAAAAGGACATATTTTCCAATTGAAAGTTATTAAATTATATTTTTGGTTTATATAACTTCTGTGTATTTAATGTGAATCAAAATTAAAATTGTTTCTGAAAATGCAAATTTAAGAATTAGATCTCTTCACTAAAATATCCCAAAAAGTCTAGCTTGAAATAGCTAATCACTTTTATTGATTTTTGACTCATTATATTTTTTCAATTCTTCTTCTCTTAGATATTGTGATTATGTTAATTTCTATTACCTTTCTAATTGGTCTATATTAATTTAAATTGGAGACACTTCATTTCCATTGGTCTTTATCCAACTCATCTTTTCATCTTGTTTTTATTGTCCATATAGTCTCTGCCTTTAAAAAACTTGAAATCTAATTGAGATGAAAATAAATCAATAAGAAAATAATAAAAGATACTATGAAATTACTAATTAAGAATTCTTGACCTGTTTAGTGCAATAGGAAAGAATAGGAGATGTAAATCTTGGAGACCTCAGAGTAGTTGGGGCATACTTAGTGGGAACTCTGATTAAAAAAAAAAATCAAAGAAAGGGAGAGAGAAGAGGTGAGGGCATTTGGGGAAGTAACATTAACAAAGGCTCAGAAGTAGGAATGAGTACAGTATTTGGGGAGGACAGTGAAGAGACTGGACTGGATGGATTGGAAGAATCAGTCTGGGGAAGAGCAGAGGATAAGGGTGGACAGGTTAAGTGAGGCCAAATAGTGGAAGGCCTATTAACTTGAACCTGGGGTACACAGAGACCAACAATTACATTCAAAAGCTTCTCCCCAGGGTGGATTCTCTGATGTCGGATAAAATTTGAGTTCCGAATAAAGACTTTCCCACATTCCTTACATTCATAAGGTTTTTCTCTAGAATGGAATCTCTGATGATGACTCAAATCTGAATTCTTGTTGAAGCCTTTCCCACAGTCCTTACATTCATGGGACTTCCCCCAAGAATGAATTCTCTGGTGTCGATTTAAACTTGCTTTCTGTTTAAAGGATTTCTCACATTCTTTACACTGGTAAAATTTCTCTCCATTGTGAATTCTCTGATGCTGAATCAGGTGTGAGTTTCGAATAAAACCTTTCCCACACTCCTTACATTCAAAAGGTTTCTCTCCAGTATGTAGTGCCTGATGATGAATAAGCTGTGAGTTCAGACTGAAAGTCTTTCCACATTCTTTACATTCGAAAGGTTTTTCTCCAGTATGAATTCGCTGATGCCGTATAAAGGTTATTTTTTGAATGAAGGCTTTCCCACATTCCTTACATTCAAAAGGTTTCTCTCCAGAGTGGATTCTCTGATGCTGAATGAGTGTTGAATTAAAGCTGAAGGCTTTTCCCACATTCCTTACATTCATAGGGTTTCTCTCCAGTGTGATTCTTTGATGTGCAGTACAATGTGAACTACAACTGAAAGCTTTTCCACATTCTTTGCATTGAAAGGGTTTTTCCCCAGTATGGATTCTTTGATGCTGAACAAGTGTTGAATTAAAGCTGAATGCTTTTCCACATTCTTTACAATCATAAGGCTTCTCTATGGAATGAATTCTCTGATGTTGAAAGAAATCTGAACTCTGACAGAAAAGTTTGCCACATTCATCACATTCATAGGATATCTGTACTCTAGGGACTTTCTGATGTGTCGTCCCAAGATGTGAGATTAATTTCCTTTCCACTCCTTCATCTTTGACTGTCATTTTAACTAAATCTCCTTTCTCTATTCTCATTCCATCTTCTTTGGGATTTCTTTGTTGCTTCTCTAGCTTATTCTTTAGTAAAGTCATTCCTTTAAACTTGGATTTGCGAGGGACATTCACTTGGATGCCTACTGACACCATCTGTACATTTCTTCTATTAGATACTGTTGGGATTACTTCCTGCTTTGGAGTCAACTCTTTATTCTTAGTGCTGGTCTCACCATCTGGAAGAAGAAAATATGAATAGCACTTAATAATGAACATGATTTTGTAAGTTAATAGAGAATATAGCAACTAAGAGTCACTATCCCTAGGAATAGACCACAATGCAGGGGAAAATAGGAAAATACAAGAATGTGGCTCATTAGGAGGTAGGAAGGGATGGAGAATGTTAGGAGAGACAGAAATAACAGGGTAACACCAACTAAATGGTGGAGAGGATATAAAATGCAAAGCAAAATTCCTGCCCCCAGTAATTTGCAATCAATTTGGTAGTTTAAGTCCAAAACGTTCAAATTATGAAAATATAGTTAACAGAAAAGAGAATACATAACAACTTCATTATTCCAGAATAGCTTAGTTATATGAAAGGTTTGAAAGGAATCTGAGTTCAGTTTATTTCAGTCAAATTCTGAGACTAGAGGTCTTATGTTAATTTGGTTCATGGTGATTTGCCTCCTTGAGGTTAGATTTTGCAGTAAAGATTTTCTTTTTAACTGTCATATTTATTGGAGAGTTTTTAAAGGAAACTTTATTGAACTTTATTTATGGAAGTTACTTGTATTTTCACTTACCATCACAGGTGCTTTGCAGACTCTTTTTGTTCAGACACCCTTGAACATCAAGGCTCCCAGATTCTTTTTGTTCCAGTTGAGAGCTGACAGCAGGTTTCATAAATGGATACCCTGCCCAAGGCCAGAAGAAAAATAAGACTTTACTGGATACTTGCATGTTCTAGAGCTGGACCTTACAGATTAACTAGCCCAAAATCCTCATTCTAAAAGTGAGAAAACTGCATGGCAATGAATAAATGATTTACTCAAGGTCACATAAAAGAGTCAGGATTTGAACTCAGGTGTTTTAAATTCAAGTCCAATATTCTGTTTTATAACCTCAACTCAGTATAAGGAATTTAGGAAAGAAATATAAATTATGGGAAATATGTGGTGATTCATCTTCAAAAGCAAACATGGTAAGTAATGGAAATTGAGTAGATAATAAAGGAAGTAAAGGTTTAAGATTGTAAAACAAGTAAAATAATGTGGAACACAGAGATCCCATTACTTCAAACTACACTGGGTTAAAGGATCACATATTTTTTTAATTCAAAGGCATAGATTAAGCAGAGGAGGAAATGATAAATGCTTTGTGCACTCACCTTTATAACAGGTGCCCTTTTTGTCTAGTGGTCTCTGTGGATCCAAAACCCAAGGCTCTCCCCCTTTTTCTAATTGGGAGATTATAGCAGGTTTAGGAAATAGAAATGCTGTTTAAAAGAAAGAAAAGGAAACAAGATGGTGAACAAAAATCATACAAGGTAGACCTTAGCCTGTGTCTTCAGGGGGAAGATGAGGAAAGAAGGTAAATATACGGGGAAGCCACAAGGAAGCCTAGATGACCCAGGGAAAAGGACATAGGACTATGTTTCTAATATCGTGGAGTAGGTTGTGATATCTGAGATTTCGCTTTAAAGAAAATATTTGGGTTTTTGGGCAGAAAATTCTCATACTGAGCAAATATGTATAAGGGTCTAGGAAAGACTTTTAGATATAAAGAAAGGTCTGGATCCTTTCCAGAGAGCTAGGAAGATGGGAATGCTGCTCATTTGAAATCAACTTTGAATAGCTCATTGAGAAAAAGCACTAGAAAAGAAGAAACAAAAAAAGTCTCAATTGAGGGTAAAAAGGATCTTATCCAAAAATTAACCTGAATATTAAGAGAGATCTTAAAATCTCTAACTAGAAAGCCAACAAGAAAGCCCTAAAGGGCAAATAATGTATCTAGGCAAAAGAGAATCCTTACCTAGAGAGACCAAATTTCCATAATTCTCCAGCATCACATCTCTGTATAGAGCTCTTTGATTTGGGGCCAGGCTTTCCCATTCCTTTTGGGTAAAGTACACAGCCACATCTTCAAATGTCACTGATTCCTGCAACAAGAGAATCTTGCTGTTTCAGATTCAGATCTAACACTCAGTTCCTGAAAAGTGGTTGGGGTGGGGAAAGTTAGCAGTGTCTTCCTTCGGGAGATGGTATATATAATTCTTAGTGATTATAGCAAATGAGCATGGAGCAGGGAAAAGAAGCTACTCAAGGAGGACTCAGTAACTGTTCTTATTCAAGTTTACAATTTCTACTTTATACCCAGAGAAACTTCTAGAGGCTTGCAAATTCCTCACAGACATCCTCTTTAGAGATTTAGAGCTGCAATTGGGCTATGTGTACAAGTAAATTTAGGTAAAATACATTCATCTGTATATTTTTTTTATCCTGAGTACCAGATCTACATCCCTTCTTAACATATGCCACCACTTCTTCCTAGATTGCTTTCATTTTTTTCTTCAAATCTATCATCCTGGACACAATCCTTTTGGCTCTGTTACCTCTAGCCAAAACTCATAATTCAGACCTAACCACTTTTTACAGTGTCCATCAGAACCCAGATTCTTTTGTGAGTCACATCCTCTAGGTACATCATATATTCCTCATGACACTATTTCTCATGTTGCCCCTTCTTGTTGGACATAAATTTTATCGCAGCCCCCAATTCAATGAGCTGAGTTGGTCTTTCTATCAATCCACAGGGCTACTGACAGTCTGTAAAACGACTGATTTGTTCCCACTAATTGTTTAATGTCTATGCTGCCTGCATCTCTAATTTTCTTGAAATTACTAGTATAGTTTATTACTTTCTAGGAACCACTTTCACCCCTGAGTAGAAAAAAAAAAAAAAAAAAGCATTATTCTCAAAACAGTTGTCTATTTTTCTTCTACAATCTGAGCCTTCTTTTAGGTTCCTTCCTATCTGACTTCCAACATTAAGAAGAGTTAGTACCATAGAGTAGAAATAATCCTGAAACTGAAGTCTAATGACCTGGATCTGAATTCTAGCTCTTCTCCTTACTAGCGATGTGACCACAGACAAACTTCTTTTTCTTCCACTCCTTTCTTAACCTCCTACAAAAATAGCTCCCCTCCACTGAAATTTCTTCCTTATAAGAGAACTGATGAGCTCATTCAGCCAAATCCAAAAGATTTAGTCTTCAGAATTTTGATCTCCTCAGAACTAAATATGGTAGGTTAAAACTATTCTTAAAACTCTCTCCTTCTTTTTAGTTTCCATAATACCTTGTTCACTAATTCATTGAGTTCCCATTATCTACCAAATAAAAAGCAACCTTAGCCTGCAATTGAAGGCCTCTACAATATGGCTGCAACTAGCTTTTCCAGCCACAGCTCATAGTATTCCCCTTTATTGTTTTCTAGACTCATCTTGTCCTCTGCCTTGGAATATACCATTTCCCATGTTTGGAACCTATCACTCTCCTAAATAGTTGTCTTACTTCCAACCCCTTCTCCCTCTAATCAATACTTCAGACAACTGTCTGTTCATATTCCTCCCCTCAAAACCTTCAAAAGTTTCCTATGGTCTTCAAAATCCAGTTCAAATTCTTTGGCCTGGCATTCAAAGTTTTCCATAATCTTAATGTTTTTCTACCTGGCCCTAACTGACCATCACTCACATTTCCTTTCAAATACACTCCAGCACAAATGTAATACTCATTGTCCCTGTTTGTATCTTGTGTTGTCCATATTTTTTTTCTTATTTATCCTACATTTGAAATGTCCCTACCCTCTTCCATAACTGTACCTAATGAAATACTATCTATCCTTCAAGACTGCACAGTGAGGCACAGGGCAAGGACACTGCGCATCCACAGAAGTAGTAATTAAAAGGAGTGAAATTCCAGTAATCTCAGCAAGAAGCTGATTTTCTTACATAGGGCAGCAACTCATGTATCAAGAAACTGTAAGTATGGACAACAGAAAATGAAGAATTCTCTCTACTTAGAAATACTGATTTATATGGGGGGGGGAGAAAGAAGATCAGCTCAGATGACCAAAAGGGAAACTAAGGCAAGGTTCTTAGCCAAAAGCAGTCTAATAGAGGAGTCTGACTCCTCTTCAACCAAAGGGATTCCAGGCCTCCCTCTGGATTGGAAATGACACATTCCTTCAGGGATCTATTTTTATAGGGTAACAATTATACTAAAAATAGAACAGTAGTTCCATTGGATGTCATATACTGCATAGCCTAAAATATAAATACCATAAGAGTCCCAAGGTTTTGGGATAGGCAGGTCAGGAAATATTTCCTCTGACTATCAGATGGTCACAAGATGGGAACCATCCTTTGAGTTGGGCAAGCAGAGATACTGCTCATCCTCAAGAATATTTCAGGGGGAGCTTGGGGGCTTTCCATTATGCCACCATGGAATTTGGGAGAAACAGGATAGAGATATTTTGGATCAGCATTCTTACCAATCTAAGTAAGCCCCATAGTTGGTACATAAATAATTTCCACTATTTAAATGGTAGATCTGCAAAAGGGCCTCTTTTTCAAAATCTATATTCCTATATGACATACAAAATATGAACTGCTTATTCTCATATTTACTATTAGATGTCTGACTATATATGAATTGCTAAATGTATAATAACCAAAAATCATTGTCCCTTATAAAATCATTATGGACTGATACTGATTAGAGTTTAAGTAGGGGCCCCCAATAAATCAGCTTTCTCATATATACTTAGTTTCAACTTTTGTTAATAATGTCTTTTTTTTTCCTTTTAAAAATTGTTTAATAGATTTTCTTTTTAATTTATGGAATTTCTATAACACAGTATAACAAAAAATGACTGTACATGAAAATGCAAATATATTATGTGCAATTCTATATATGTATAATAAAGTTATCATGTAAATTTTTTATCCTTTGTTTGACTATTCCCAGAATGGTAGATCTGAAGAAGGGAATGAAAGCAATCTGGGGGGGAAAAAAAGTTTTCTTTTTCTAATTAATTAACACAAAATTAATGTGTTTGCTCTGCAAATTTTATGTATAAAGCTATTCACTCACAGCTAGCAAATGAATCCCTCTCCTCCCCCAACAAATTTTAGATTCAAAAAGTCTGAATTAGGACTGCTTTGACCTAACTAGCTGCTCTGCTTTGATTAGCTGTGTGGACTTGTGCAAATTATAATCTCTCTAAGCCTGAGAGTGCTCATCTGTAAAATGGCTGATTTACTTAGTTTTTAGTTCTTCTTCTACTTGTTTTGACTACTCTTCAGCTTTTTTTGCTGAAAATGCCCTCAAACTAAGGGCATCTCCCAGGCTCCTTCCTTGATCCTCTCTTTTCTTGCACTATGTTCTCTCAGGTCATAACTTCATCAGCTCCTACAGGTTTAATTATTATATTTATACAGATGACTTGAAGATCTTCTCACGTATCCAGCTGTGTCTCTCCACTTCCTACTCATTTGGAACTGGATGTCCCTAAGGCATCTCAAATTGAACATGTTTAAAACAGAACTTTTCACCTTTCCATTCAAACCCATCATACTTCCAAACTTCCCAAATTCTTTTAAAGTCAAACCATCTTTCAGTCTCCCAAGTTTATAATTCAGGTGTGATACTCCATTTTTCACTCTCTCTAACCTCATATAGCCATTCAGTTGCAAAATTTTGTTAATTCTACCTTTACAATATTTCTCCCATCTACTTTGTTCTCCATATTCAAACAGCTACCATCCCAATTCAGGTTCCTGTCACCTTTCATCCGGACTGTTGCAATGGTCTCCTAATTGGCCTCAAGACTCTACTCTATCCGATCTATTTTCCACACAGCTGCCAAAGAGCTAAAGCACAGGTCTGACTATGTCCCTCCCTTATTCAAACTGCAATGGCTCCTTATTGCCTCCTGGCTCATATAAAACTGTCTGGCTGTTAAAATCCTTTACCATTTGGTAATGTAAAGGAGAGAATAATGTGGAAAGATTAGGTGATGCTATCTTTCTGATGCTGATGCTAGATAGGATGCTATCTTTCCACATTATTCTCTCCTTTACTCTACAATCCAGCCAAAGCAGTTCTTTTGCTGTTCCTCATAAACATTACACTCCATCTCTGGAATCCATGCTTTTACACTGGCTTTCTCTGAAACCTAAAATACACTACAATCACCAAAAGTCTAAGGAAACTGTTCCTTGGAAACCTGGTTTCCTTCACAATTCTGTTCAAGTATAAGCTTCTATATGAAGCCCTTCCATATTCAACTTGGCTACTAATACCCTCCATTAATAAATTTGCCTTGTATCTTATACTAATACTATATTTGGGCATCTCCAAGATCCCTTATTATCTCCCTCAGCAGACTGTAAGCTCCTTAAGTTAAGGAAATGTTTCACCTTAGTGAATGGCACAGTCTCTAGAATATTGGAGACACTTAATAAATATTAATCGAGTGATTATTGTAGGGTTCAAATGAAATTTTTATAGTACTTTATCACAATATTACTAATAGTGATTATGTGTATCAAAAACTGCTCAATCCTATATTTATCAAACACCTTAATTCCTCAAATCTAAGAGCTTAAATGTCTAGTTCAGAATCATTTAGGAATTCTAACAGGGTAAAAAGAAAAAAGCAATAGTGAAAAACATTCCTGAATATTACAATCATGATTGCATGGCTGCATCTTAGATCTATCCAGACCATTCAGCTGTGTAAACTGGGTACATGCTAGATTTTTCATTCATTCAATAAATATTTGGATTATTCAGGAACTGTTCTACTAACATATCTATTCAACAGCAGAACTATTTCCTTCAAATCAAGTTACATTCAGACATGAAAATGAATACCCCTATTTAGATAATCTGTGTACGTATGTCTCACAGTTTGTGCATCATTGCAATTCACCAGCTACAGAAAATTAACCTTTACTTTCACTTTCCAGGTACAATCTCTTTTCTAATTGGGCTTATGCTCTCTGCCCATATATAGCTCTCAGCTTTCTTATGTGCAAGCTTGCAAATGCCTAGGGAAACAGCTCCAATTCAGGCAAAGGACTCATCAGTAAGTTTGTCCCTGGACCTTCCACTAGTTTATCCACAATCTGAACTATTTAAAGAAGGACAAAGGTAATTATAGCTCACCTGGGGTTCAGCTGTCGAACTTATAGTAGCCATCATGGGACCTTATGTTTCCTCCCTCTCAGGGAAGATCAAGAAGAATCTCAGGCTCTGAAAGAAGACAGAAGAAAGAACCATGAGTAAAAACAATTTTACAATACAGCTTATCCAAACCATAATCTACATTCTACTTCTATACTACCCACTTTTCTGAAACTAGCATGTAAAGTTTCTTCACTGTGTCTTCGATGCCATGGCGCAATCCTAGAATTTACAAGATAGCCAGTACATATGGGAATGGCACAGGATAAAGAGAAAAAAATCAAGACCACTTAACCTAACACTCAAAGACCCCACAACCACTTGTGACTTTCATTAGTATGACTCCCCTTTATGAAATGACAAAAAATAAAGCAAAACCATTTCTTGCCTCAAGGAACTTATATTTTATGGGGAGAAACAAAGTCTGGACAACATAAATACAAAGTAATTTCCGGGAAGGAAGGCAGGCTTTCCCTCCTCGGGCATTACGGACTGCAAAGGAGACAGAAGGTTGCGTCAGAATGTTCAATGAGGGGGTTAGACTGGATGGCCTTCCGAACCAGGAAGAACCTAGATGGAAGAAGGTGTTTTAGAGGGAGTGTCAAATGTTGGAGAAAAGTCGGGAAGGATGAAGGCTGAGAAAAGTAATCAGTTAACAATTTAATGGCTATGAGATCATGGATTTGGAACTCAAACGGTTCTCGGGGCAGATGTTGCTGTCAGGCACTTCCATCTCCGTGGTGTCTGGGACACGCTGGAGCGGTCTGCCGTTTCCTTTTCCAGATTATTTTACAGATGAGGAACTTGAGGCATCTTAGTGATTTGCCCAGAATCATAGTTAGTGTTGGAGGCCGGGTCTGAATTCAGAGAGATCAGGCTTTCTGATTCTAAGCCCAGCCCCGCTTCAACACCCAGCGGCCCCAGAGGCACAGAAGGGGTTTAATAAATGCCAGCTGGATAAATGGCTGATTTAAAGGGTCATCGAGTCTGACCCCTCAGTTTGACAGCCAGGATTCAAGCAAAGCAAGGCCTCGTAATTCCAAATTCACGAAGTCTTTCTGTAGCACAGAGTTCTGATACACTCGGGAAACCGGCTTAATGAATCAACAATTACAGAGCACGCTAAGGCTGCGCTACGTGCCAGCGCACCAAGGATTCAGTGGAGCTGTCCTTAGCCGGCGGTGCTGCTATCCAACAAGCAGCAGGCCAGGGTGGAGGGAGGGTCGCGAACCTGGCCCCGGAGCCCGGCCCCTCTCCCTGGGCCTACCTAGGGAGGCGAAGATTAAAGGCACAAAGGCGGGGCAGGTGCGGGACCAAGCCAAAGGCGAAGACGTGGCCCTCCCGCCGCTCTCCGGCCACGGCGACTTAGCAAAGCGAGGGAAAGGGGGAAGGAAGATGGGAAGGGAAGATGGGGAAGGGGGAGGGTATTAGCTCTTCCCGGCAGTCCCCGGGACAGCCCCTCCCCTTCCCGGTCTGTCGGGTCTCGTGAATTCGAGGCCTTGGGCTGGTGCCCCCACGAAGGTCGGGCGGCGGCTCCTCCCCCGGCCTCCCTAGGCCCACTCACCGAGACCGCGCGTGAGCCCCGGAGGCAGAGAGACAGACGCCTCTCTACTCGGAGGGTCGCAATACCAACTCTCTCAGACCCCTGGTTCCCCCGCTGCCAGGGACAACAATGGCGAGAGCGGAAATGCGTCACCAGGCAGCCGTCGGCTCCCGCCCACTGTGCCTGTTTTCCTGCTAGGTCATTGGAGGCGAACGCATCTGTGGTTTACCCTCGTTGGGAAGGAGCGAGGGGGATTTCGAAAAGTCGGGAAGAAGCTGAGCTATTCCTTCAAATCCCGATGAAGCTGAGAGACGGTCCCTAAAGCCGATCTCCTTGGAGGGGATTGGATAATTGTCATTAGAAAGGAAAGTTATCCCATTGGATAGGGCGATCGGGGGTGGGGCTCATTTGGCCAATGACTAGCCGAGTTTGTAGGAAGGGCGGAAATGACTACAGAAAACATACATGTTCCACGTGGTTCCGCCCTCAGTTCATTGCTCTTGAGGCTTTCCTGACAGTGTGCAAACTGTCTTCGAGATCGTCTGGTTTAGGGCTTAGATGACTTGTTTTCATATCTTAGTGTACCACTAAATAAGACTGTTTTCTGCCCTCTAATAGGGACTACTATTTTTGCCTTCATGCACACTGTTTTCTATTCTGGAATATTCATGCAGTTTAGCAATTCAACAAGCATTTATTAAGCACTTGCTGTATTTAACATGCTGCCCCATGTGCTTGGATACAGTGTTGAAAATGAAAAACTGGTCACTATCCCAAAGGAATTCTGTTTTACGGGGATACATTAAAGGGAATAAATTAATACAAAATAATTTCAGGACTAGAACATTAACTAGTTGGGAGACAAAAGAGGATTTTGAGTTAAAGGTGTCACTTTAGCTGATCCTTATGAAAGATACAAATTCTAAGAAGAGGAGCGGTGGATTTTGCCTGTGATGCTAAAGCACAGAGGCTAAAGAGGAATTGTTGGGTTTGTGGAATAGCAGATGGGGCAGATGTGGTTGAGGGAAGTAATGTGAAATAAATCTGGAATGGTAGTCTAGAGTGGTCAAAAAGAGATTGAATCTGGCTTGACCTCTCTGTCTGAACACTGTCACCCTTGACGCTACTGTGCTCTGTTAGTTCTTCTCCTCCCTGTCTGACTTCCCCTTGGGAATATTCTTTGCTACATCTATATCTAGAACATTCCCTCTAACAATGGGTGTTTCTAGAGCTCTGCCTAGGTCATTTTCTGTTCTTGGCCTATGCTGTTTCACTTTGTGACCCCATCAAGCTCCATTAATTCAGATTATCATCATCTTGCTAATGATTCTCAAATCTAGTAGAGGTTAGATCTAAGATCTTTATTGAACTCTGTCTCTCATCTCCAATTGGCTGTTGGACATCTGGAATTGAATATCTCATGTTGTTCAATCATTTCAGTCATGGATGACTCTTTGTGACCCAATTTGAAGTTTTTTTTGGTTTTTTGTTTTTTTGTTTTTTTTAGTCAACATACTGGAGTGGTTTGCCATTTCCTTCTCTGGCTCATTTGACAGATGAGAAAGCTGAGGCAGAGGGTTAAGTGACTTACCCAGTAAGTGTTTGGACCAGATTTCTTCCTGACTCCAAGATTGGTATTCTATCTATTACACCTGCTGGCTGTCCTGTAGACATCTTAAACTCAACTGGTCCCAAATTAAACTCATCTTCTCTCTCACTCCTCCCTTTTTCCTAATCTATTATTGTTGAGGGTATCACCGTTCTTAACTAGTCACCCAGGCTTGCAAACTAGCTGCTGTCCTACCTCCCATATAAAATCAGTATATACAATCAGTATATAGCCTCCCATATACAATCAGTTGCTAAATCTGTTACTTTTGCCTTTGTAACATGTCTTAAATATATCCCCTTTGTCCCTCTGACACTATCTCTACCCTGATTCAGGTATTTTCATTATCTCACACTTGGACTATTGAAACAGCCTGCTGATTATGCAAGCCTGCCTATCAGAAGTCTCTCCCGTCCATCCTTCATAGCTGTCAGGGATCTTCCTAAAATATAGGTCTGATTAAGTCAAATAAAAAAATTTTAAGCGTTCAAAGCCCTTCGTAACCTGGCCCCTTCCAACCTTTCCAATGTTTTTATGTTGTATATTCTCTCATGTCTCTTTCCTGCCCCCAGCATACCTTGCAATCTAGTGACACTGGTCTCCTTGTTCTTCAAACAAGACACTCTATTTTCTGATTTTAGCATTTACATTAGTTGTATTTATGTCCTTCAAGTCCCAATTAAAATATCACTTTCTACAGGAAAATTTTTCATGAATCCCCTTTAGTGTCTTCCCTCTCTTTATTGCTCCCAGTTTATTCTTTATATAGTTTGTCTTACATAGTTTTTTGCATGTTGTCTCTTTTAGACTGTGAGCTCCTTAAGAATGGGTACTGTCTTGCTTTTCTTTGTATCCCCAGTGTTCAGTGTCTGACATACTGACTGATATTGGTTTCAGGAAAATGATTCTCCAAAGTGTTGCTGAAAGTTAAGTGACAATGAGATGGTTAGGTGGAAGGAATACCTGTATCAGTGATGTCATGAATTCAATGAAATAACCCTCAATGCCTTTTCTACGGAGTTTAAGATGCATTCCTCACACCTTATAAAGTAGATAGAACAAAGATCAATATTCTCAATTTATAGATGGGAAAACTGATGCCTAGACTCATCTGGGAAATGGGGACTTTGCCTGAAAAAAACCTCTATTTGAATTTCAGTTCAACCATAGAAATTTGACCAGTTGGTATTGCTACTTTGTGTTAATTCTGAATGTTGCATATTCCTCATTAGTCTGAAAGCTTCACAAAGCAAGCCTCCCGGTTTTCATATTGATATTCCAAGTGCTGACCTCAGAGCTTTGAATTTAACACAGATACTTTGATGTATTAATGGTCTCGATCTGCATAATCCACTTTTGCAGAGCTTTGCCCCCTCCCCCACTTGTCATCCTATGTACTTTTGCCCAAGAGAGCACTTAAGTGCCCAAGACTCTTTTCATTATCATTACAGTTACTTCATTATCATTTTGATGGACTTCAGATAAGAAATTGGGCTATGGACCAGTTGCTATGATGCTTTAATTCTTTTATATTAAATGTTCTGTAGAACTTTGTGTAACTTGATAAGATGCCTGCTTTTTGTAGTTAGATAAGAATATTAGCATGTAGCTTACAGGATGACAAGATTTTCATCTAGTTCTCAGCATTTTAATTTCTTCTGCTAGGTTCCTAGCAGTTTGAAAGCATTTCATTCCAGGGAACTTAAAGATTATATCAACATTTGTTTAAATGTTATTTTTTTTTAAATAGATTAATATTGTATTTGGATGGTTGTCAGCAACATGCTCTCTGTAATAGTGTTCCAGTTGAAATTATTTATTTTGGAGGTATTTGTAAAATGAAAATTTGTTTTGTCACTTTATAAAGGATAGTGAATTTCTAGTGTAAAAATTTAGCTTATTGTATAATAAATATTTGCAACTCTCAGTAATTAAATGCTGCAATTTCTATCATTTCACTGCATTATGTGCAGCAACTTAACCTCTTCGATTTAGAGTGGCAAATGATCTAATCCTGAATTATTCCTTAAAACCCCATTTGTTTCATCAAAACCACATGACTCAGCCATTTGTCTACATGTTGCTTTATGAGTACAGGTGAATGGATGTTCTTTTTTTTTTTATTGAAAACAGAGTCACTTTATTATAAATTTTTTGACAGTATATATGCATGAGCAATTTTTTTTATAACATTATCCCTTGTAATCATTTTTCCAAATTATCCCCTCCCTCCCTCTATTCCCTCCCCTAGATGACAAGCAATCCCATACATATTAAATGTGTTACAGTATAACCTAGATACAATATATGTGTGTAAATCCAATTTTCTTGTTGCACGGTAAGAATTGGATTCCGAAGGTATAAGTAACCTGGGTAGAAAGACAGTAGTGCTAACAGTTTACATTCAATTCCCAGTGTTTCTTCTCTGGGTGTAGTTGTTTCTGTCCATCATTGATCAACTGGAAGTGAGTTGGATCTTCTTTATGTTGAAGATATCCACTTCCATCAGAATATATCTTCATACAGCATTGAAGTGTACAGCGATCTTCTGGTTCTATTCATTTCACTCAGCATCAGTTGATGTAAGTCTTTCAAAACCTCTCTGTTTTCGTCCTGCTGGTCATTTCTTACAGAGCAATAATATTCCATAACCTTCATATACCATAATTTACCCAACCATTCTCCAATTGATGGATATCCATTCATCTTCCAGTTTCTAACCACTACGAAAAGAGCTGCACAAACATTTTGACACATACAGGCCCTTTCCCCTCTTTAGTATTTCTTTGGGATATAAGCCCAATAGCAACAATGCTGGATCAAAGGGTATGCACAGTTTGATAACTTTTTGGGCATAGTTCCAAATTGCTCTCCAGAATGGCTGGATTCTTTCACAACTCCACCAGCAATGTATTAGTGTCCCAGTTTTCCCACATCCCCTCCAACATTCATCATTATTTGTTCCTGTCATCTTAGCCAATCTGACAGGTGTGTAGTGGTATCTCAGAGTTGTCTTAATTTGCATTTCTCTGATCAGTAGTGATTTGGAACACTCTTTCATATGAGTGGATATAGTTTCAATTTCTTCATCTGAGAATTGTCTGTTCATATCCTTTGACCTGAATGGATGTTCTTGATGTGCCTTTTGAGTTCATTCTTGGGTCCTTGTTAATTCATAGGTAAATGGTTTTCAAATTTAGTATTGTATATAGACTTTACTGCTTTTAGGTCGGTTCCAAAAGTAGTTTTGCAAATTTTAACCTATTTTCTCTGATGATATCAGAATTGTTTTTAAACAACTATCTTCTTCACTTTTGATAAGGAAGTACTGATTTTTCTATTAGTGATAAGTGAGAAGCTCTGAGTTTCATTAATATGGTATGAATTTTTGTTGGAACATCTAGATCATTTTACTGTGCCAAAACTATACATTAAAAATGATGAATAGGGGGGTGGGGAACTCTCTCCCAGAGCTCTCTCATAGCTCAGGTGCAGGAGCCGCTGCATCCATCCGGTCTGGGAGGAAGTGGTAAAGAAATACATAAATAATTTCCTACCCCAGGGACAGACCCCCAAAGATTTTTTAAGTATGAGCAAAAAGCCAAAAAAAACTATAGATTCCTTCTACACAGAGAAAGAGCAGGTATCCAACCCCGAGGAAGTTAAAAACAGAGAGTCAACAGATAACAACCTAAAGGGGAATGATTCCTGCCCCCCATCACATAACTCTCTCCTTGAAGAGACAATTAAAAAGCTAAGAGAGTTTCAAGAAAAATGGGGAAAGGAAAGGGAAGCTATGATAGAGAATAACAATGTCCTGAAATTGGAGTTGGAAAAAATAAAGAATTCACAGGAGATGCAGGGAAACAAAATTTGTGAATTAGAAAAGGTTAAAAAATCACAGGAAAGTAGGATTTCAGAATTGGAAAAGATAAAAAAGTCTCAAGAAAATAGAATTTCTGAATTGGAAAAAGAAAATAATTCTCAAAAAAAAATTAGGGAAATGGAAAAAAATTCAATAGAGCAAAATAATTCATTTAAAAACGAAATTGGGCATTTACAAAAAGAACTAAAAACTGTGAAAGAAGAAAATAACTCCTTAAAAGTCAGGATGGAACAAATAGAAATGAATGATTCACAGAGAACCCAAGAATCAGTCAAACAAAACAAAACAAAACAAAAAAAAAAATGAGAAGCTGGAGAACAATGTCAAATACTTACTGGGAAAATCTATAGACCTGGAAAATAGATCTAGGAGAGATAATCTGCGGATCATTGGACTTCCCGAAAACTATGACCAAAAAAAGAGCCTAGATTCTATTTTACAGGAAATTATCAAAGAGAACTGTCCAGAGATAATAGAAACAGAAGGGAAAGTAGATGTGGAAAGAATTCATCGAACTCCTTCTGAAATAGACCCAAAAAAAAGAACACCACGGAATATTGTAGCTAAGCTGCAGAATTACCACACAAAGGAGAAAATCTTGCAAGCAGCTAGAAAAAAACAATTTAAATACCAAGGTGCCACAATAAGGGTCACTCAAGATCTGGCTGCCTCCACATTAAAAGATAGAAGGGCCTGGAACCTGATATTCCGTAAGGCAAAAGATCAAGGACTGCAACCAAGAATGAACTACCCAGCTAAGTTTAGCATCTTTTTCCATGGAAGAAGATGGTCATTCAATGAAATAGAGGAATTCTATATGTTTCTAAGAAAAAAACCAGACTTAAACAAAAAATTTGATCTACATCCACAAGACTGAAGAGAAACAGAAAAAGGTACACAGAACCCTTGAGAACTGTAACTCTGTTGTGGGTATATAAAAAGTACTCGTGGATAATTTGATTTTACTGATATAAAAGAAAAAAAGGGGGGTGTAGTAAAGGGAAGGAGGTCGTTTCAGAAAAAGGGGAAGGAATGATAAAAAGAGGGAAACTACATCCCAGGAAGAGGCATAGAAAATACACCATATCTGAGGGAATTTAGTGAGGGGGAGAATCATGGTGTGAATCTTACTCTCATCAGAAGAGGCTCAAAGAGTAAATAATTGACATATTTGCTTTTTCAGAGAATTTTCTCTCACCTCATTAAAAGGGAGGAGAGGAAAAGGGAAAAGGAAAAGGAGAATAAGTGAAGGGACTTGGAGGGAGGGGGGAGGGATACTAAAAAAAGGGAGGGCTGCACGTCACAAGGGGGGGTCTGTAAATTAAATATCGGGGAAGGGGATCAGGGGGGTCAAGGGAAAAAGCATAATCTGGGGATAATATGATGGCAGGAAATACAGAATTAGTAATTTTAACTATAAATGTGAATGGGATGAACGCTCCCATCAAACGGAGACGGATAGCAGATTGGATCAAAAATCAGAACCCTACAATATGTTGTCTGCAGGAAACACACTTAAAGCAGGGAGATACATACAGAGTAAAGGTAAAAGGTTGGAACAGAGTCTATTAAGCTTCAGGTAAAGCCAAAAAAGCAGGGGTAGCTATCCTTATCTCAGATCAAGCAAAAGCAGAAGTTGATCTAGTTAAAAAAGATAAGGAAGGAAACTATATCCCGCTGAAAGGTAGCGTAAATAATGAAGCCATATCAATACTAAACATATATGCATCAAGTGGTATAGCATCTAACTTTCTAAAGGAAAAGTTAAGAGAATTGCAAGAAGAAATAGACAGTAAAACTATAATAGTGGGAGATCTCAACCTTGCACTCTCAGATTTAGACAAATCAAACCACAAAACAAATAAGAAAGAAATTTAAAAAGTAAAGAGAACATTAGAAAAACTAGATATGATAGACCATTGGAGAAAACTGAATGGCAATAGAAAGGAATATACTTTCTTCTCAGCAGTTCATGGATCCTATACAAAAATAGACCATATATTAGGACATAAAGATCTCAAAATTAAATGTAGGAAGGCAGAAATAATGAATGCCTTCTTCTCAGATCACAATGCAATAAAAGCTACATTCAGTAAAAAGTTAGGGGTAAATAGACCAAAAAGTAATTGGAAAATGAACAATCTCATCTTAAAGAATGACTGGGTGAAACAGCAAATTATAGAAACAATAATTCCACCCAAGATAATGACAATGATGAGACATCATACCAAAATCTGTGGGATGCAGCTAAAGCAGTAATAAGGGGAAATTTTATATCTTTAGAGGCTTATTTGAAGAAAATAGAGAAAGAGAAAATTAACAAATTAGGCCTGCAACTTAAAAAGCTAGAAAAAGACCAAATTAAAAGCCCCCAACCAAAAATTAAACTTGAAATACAAAAATTAAAAGGAGAAATCAATAATATTGAAAGTAAAAAAACTATTGAATTAATAAATAAAACCAAGAGTTGGTTTTGTGAAAAAGCCAATAAAATAGTTAACCTTTGGTAAATTTGATCAGAAAAAAGAAAGAGGAAAATCAAATTGTTAGTCTTACAAATGAAAAGGGGGCTCTTTCCACCAATGAAGAGGAAATTAGAGAAATAATAAGGAGTTACTTTGCCCAACTTTATGCCAATAAATTTGATAACTTAAGTGAAATGGATGACTTCCTCCAAAAATATAGGCTCCCTAGATTAACAGATGAGGAGATAAGTTGCTTAAATAGTCCCATTTCAGAAAAAGAAATAGAACAAGCTATTAATCAACTCCCCAGGAAAAAATCCCCAGGACCAGATGGATTCACATGTGAATTCTACCAAACATTTAAAGAACAATTAGCCCCAATGTTATATAAATTATTTGAAAAAATAGGGGCTGAAGGAGTCCTACCAAACTCCTTTTATGACACAGACATGGTACTGATACCTAAACCAGGTCGATCGAAAATTGAGAAAGAAAATTATAGACCAATTTCCTTAATGAATATTGATGCTAAAATCTCAAATAAGATATTAGCAAAAAGACTTCAGAGAATCATCTCTAGGATAATACACTATGATCAAGTAGGATTTATTCCAGGAATGCAGGGCTGGTTTAATATTAGGAAAACTATTAATATAATTGACCATATTAATAATCAAATTAATAAGAACCATATGATCATCTCAATAGATGCAGAAAAAGCATTTGACAAAATCCAACATCCATTCCTACTAAAAACGCTTGAGAGTATAGGAATAAAGGGACTATTCCTTAGAATAATCAGGAGCATATATTTAAGACCGTCAGTAAGCATAATATGCAATAGAAATAAACTGCAACCTTTCCCAGTAAGATCAGGAGTGAAACAAGGTTGCCCACTATCACCATTACTATTCAATATAGTACTAGAAACGCTAGCCTTGGCAATAAGAGCCAAGAAAGAGATTCAAGGAATTAGAGTAGGAAATGAGGAAATCAAACTCTCACTCTTTGCAGATGACATGATGGTATACTTAGAGAACCCCAAAGACTCTGCTAAAAAGCTATTAGAAATAATTCAAAATTTCAGCAAAGTGGCAGGATACAAAATAAATCCACATAAATCCTCAGCATTTTTATATATCACTAATAAAATGCAACAGCAAGAGATACAAAGAGAAATTCCATTCCAAACAAATGTTGAGAGTATAAAGTATTTGGGAATCCATCTACCAAAGAAAAGTCAGGAATTATATGAGAAAAATTACAAAACACTTGCCACAAAAATAAAGTCAGATTTAAATAATTGGAAAGACATTCAGTGCTCTTGGATAGGCCGAGCGAATATAATAAAGATGACAATACTCCCCAAACTAATCTATTTATTTAGTGCTATACCAATCAGACTCCCAAGAAACTATTTCAATGACCTAGAAAAAATAACAACAGAATTCATATGGAACAACAAAAGGTCGAGAATTTCAAGGGAAGTAATGAAAAAAAACTTAGAGGAAGGTGGTCTAAGTGTACCTGATCTAAAGCTATATTATATAGCAGCAGTCACCAAAACCATTTGGTATTGGCTAAGAAATAGACCGGTAGGTCAGTGAAACAGATTAGATACAAAGGACAAAAAAGGGTACATCTATAGCAATCTAATCTTTGACAAACCCAAAGATACCAACATTAGGGATAAAAATTCATTATTTGGAAAAAACTGTTGGGAAAACTGGAAATTAATATGGCAGAAATTAGATATGGATCCACACTTAATACAATATACCAAGATAAGATCAAAATGGGTCCATGATTTAGGCATAAAGAGTGAGATAATAAATAGATTAGAGGAACAGAGGATAGTCTACCTCTCAGACTTGTGGAGGAGGAAGGAATTTATGACCAGAGGAGAACTAGAGATCATTATTGATCACAAAATAGAAGATTTTGATTACATCAAACTAAAAAGTTTCTGTACAAACAATACTAATGCAAACAAGATTAGAAGGGAAGTAACAAATTGGGAAAATATTTTTAAAAGCAAAGGTTCTTACAAAGGTCTCATTTCCAAAATATATAGAGAACTGACCCTAATTTATAAGAAACCGAACCATTCTCCAATTGATAAATGGTCAAAGGATATGAACAGACAATTCTCAGATGAAGAAATTGAAACTATATCCACTCATATGAAAGAGTGTTCCAAATCACTACTGATCAGAGAAATGCAAATTAAGACAACTCTGAGATACCACTACACACCTGTCAGATTGGCTAAGATGACAGGAACAAATAATGATGAATGTTGGAGGGGATGTGGGAAAACTGGGACACTGATACATTGCTGGTGGAGTTGTGAAAGAATCCAGCCATTCTGGAGAGCAATTTGGAACTATGCCCAAAAAGTTATCAAACTGTGCATACCCTTTGACCCAGCAGCGCTACTACTGGGCTCATATCCCAAAGAAATACTAAAGAGCGGAAAGAGACCTATATGTGCCAAAATGTTTGTGGCAGCTCTTTTTGTTGTAGCTAGAAACTGGAAGATGAATGGATGTCCATCAGTTGGAGAATGGTTGAGTAAATTATGGTATATGAAGGTTATGGAATATTATTGCTCTGTAAGAAATGACCAGCAGGAGGAATACAGAGAGGCTTGGAGAGACTTACATCAACTGATGCTGAGTGAAATGAGCAGAACCAGAAGATCACTGTACACTTCAACAACAATACTGTATGAGGATGTATTCTGATGGAAGTGGAAATCTTCAACATAAAGAAGAGCCAACTCACTTCCAGTTGATCAATGATGGACAGAGGTAGCTACACCCAGAGAAGAAACACTGGGAAGTGAATGTAAATTGTTAGCACTAATATCTGTCTGCCCAGGTTACATGTACCTTCGGATTCTAATGTTTATTGTGCAACAAGAAAATGATATTCACACACATGTATTGTATCTAGGTTATACTGTAACGCATGTAAAATGTATGGGATTGCCTGTCATCGGGGGAAGGGAATAGAGGGAGGGGGGGTAATTTGGAAAAATGAATACAAGGGATAATATTATAAAAATATATATATAATAAAAATAATTTTAAAAATTATGAATAGGTATTAATTTCTCTATTTTCCCTCCATTAAGCTTTAACCAAAAGATAAAAATTTGTCTCAACATATACAGCTTTGGCTTTTTCCTTAATAATCTTGTGCTTATTGTCTTCCTTGGAAATGATCAAGGTTTTTACATAGATTTATTCATTGGTTCTATTTGACCTTTATGTTCATACTCATAACCTTCATTTTCTGTTTTTCTTTGATGTACTTGAAAAACTTTACATTTGATGAGTCCAAATGACATTTAATATTCCTGGAAAAAGTTTCTATGAGATATTTTTTTAAAATTGAAGCCATATAACTTGATGTCAACTGTTTTGTTTATATCCATGGCCTAGCATTTGAGCAGCCATTGGAGCACAGTTAATGCTGTTGCCATCTCTGCTCTTGAGATATAGATGGGAGGAATCCCTAAGTAAACTGATCATTGTGGGACTTTTCATTCAGGAAAACATACCTACCATATGATGAGGAGCCAATCTCTTCTTCTTTTTCTTCCAGCTTGGGAGAAGCTTAATCATTCCCTAAAGTGTGTTTTCATTTCTCTCTAATTAATATTTAAAGCTATTATAAAATTATGAGTGCCTATAAAATTTTTCATTTATATTTTGATTATTGGGCATGGGAAGAGAAGGGTAGTGGTTGCCACTCTATACAGAAAGGGATAGTAAGAGAGAAAAAATATGGATCATTTGTTAGAAATCCTCAATTTTTTTCAGCTAGAACCTCAAAATGAGACTTTTACATCTCATAAGTTCTCAAAGCGTAGTAAAAGCATGAATTTAATGGGGATTTAGGTCCCTTTAAGAAACACCCCCCCCATGGCTGACCTTTGATTTACAAATCCTGGTCAGTGGGTTTTCCCCATCCCCCACAGGATCTGAACTAACTTGAGTTTTCCCAACCTCTACAGTTTAAACGCATAGAATTCTATGAAGCCAGGAGCCTGGGACTTCACGCACAAGCCTCTTTAGGTATAAAACTACTAGGTTTTCATGTACAGTATTTGTGTGTCCATGTGTATAAATATATAGTAAATTTAATAATAAATATGAAATCTTGTCCTTAAATTTTGAAAATAATCTTTTCAAGTACAAGATAAAGAAGGCATTGCTTAATAGTGGTTGATGTGAAAAGATCTGGGAGTATGGTTAGTGGATTGCAAGCTCAAGATGAGTAAACACTTATGTGATAATGTTGAGGTTGGGAAAGGAACCCTAAAAGGTTGAGGTCACAGAGTGATGTCACAAGGTGTCTCAAAAGAATTTGTAGGCTTGAACACATTTCCTGGTTAAGGGGCAAAGTTTATTGTAATTGCAATGCCATTACAAGCAGTCTAAATTCCAAGAGAATTTAGTAGAGAAACAGAAGCAAAGAGACACATTTATCTAATTCTTCATGTTATAAATATGCTAATTTTATGGACCATCGGTAGGACCAAGGAGTGGTCTCTGGAATTTGGTTCTCACTGACCAACAGATTGCCACTATTGTCTCATGAGTCTGATCCTTGGGACTATCCTGAATCCAAAAGACTTCAGAATCAGACAGATTGTTATTCTTAGATTGAGTGTGGGAGTTTCCTGAGGCAGACTCCAAAGCCAGAAGATTTAAAATTACTTATTGTTAAAACATAAGTCCCCTAAGGCCAGGGGACCTCAAAATCATTGCTGTCTCCCCTAGAAGTTATATTACATCATTTCCCCTCTCAAGCAGTTGTACCCCAAATTCATTTGGGACAAAGGGAGGGAGATCTCCTCTTCTGGAGCTGCTTCATGTTGATAAGGAGTGTGGAGTCCAGACTGGGGAGGGGAGACATGCAAATTGAAGATGACAGCAGTGACATCTTGGGGATGTTGAGTGTTCAAATCAATTAGCTCATGACATCCAGATTGAATGAGTGGTTGGAAGTTCATAGTTTGAAGCCTGGAGAAAACAAATCTCACAAGTAGGTTAAAAATGCAGGGACCAAATATGAGGGGAAAAAAAAGAATAATTAACACTGGAGTTAGTATAGAGATTAGTTTGGAACAATAGCCAGGAACCTTGCCAGTGGAAAGCTGAGATGAGATTTTCATGAATGTCTTGCATTAAGCCAGCATTTTCTAGGATTCTCTCAGAATGAAGCTCAAACTTCCCTGAGTTGTTGATGTTAAGCACTGTGTAAAGAGGATTAGAGGTTGAGGAGGGTTTCTATCAGAGACATTCCTTTTAATGGGTCCCTCAGAAACATCAGAGTGGAATGTAAACCCATTTTACAAAGAAAAGTCTGTCTCTTAAGTGTATGGATAGTACCTGAGGTCATTTTATAGCAGCTTTCTAGTTAGTTGTCCCCAAAGATGATTATAAAGTTATTCCCCAGGAGAGTGGCTAGTACAAATGGGATGGCTTCTAGGGTGGGGAAGGTGACATTTGGGAATGGGACCTTTGCAAATAATGCAAATGGGTTGCTTTGAGGATGCTGAGGGCACATCCAACAATCCTGAATGCCCCCACTGTCCATGGAGTTCCTTAGCCTGACTAAAGACTAAGGAGTTATTTCCCCACTGGCAAGGGCCCATAGAGTGACACTAAGAGAGAGCTGGAAAGGAAATACTAAGAGCAAAGCTCTGGTCCTTGTAGTATTGTTAAAAGTACACGTGGAAAAAAGTGGAAAACAATAAGAAAAAAAAGAAGGCTAATCTTAGGTGCCTTAGCTACCTTTTGAATTATTTGAGAAATGAAGGCTGGGCCAATGTTGCTCTGGAAAAAGCTGGGAAGGCCAAGAAGAAGTTCCCACTGGCATGCCTCTAGGATTAGAAACTGGCCTGAGGAAATAGGGCAGAATAGGAGAATTTTTTTGCTGTAAAAAATCCTTTTTTTTCACATAGCTTCATGTATTTGCAAAATATGAAAAGCATATTTGGAGTCTATGGATGTTCACTTTCATTCCTTTCCCCAGTTCCAAAACCCTCGTAAGGGCAATGGGTTCAGATTTTTGGGCAGAAGTCCTGGAAGGGAGGATAGGAGAACTTAGCCTCCAAGGTGCTATTGAGGGTCACCACAGAATAGCCTGCCTTCTTTCCCCGTCTTGGGGAAACTTGGCCCATCTGAAAACCATTCACATCTGGGTTGTCAAGAGGAATGTCCCTTAAGTCAAGTTGACTGGAGTAGACAGAAGCTAAAGTTTTCTCACAATTATGAATAATGTCACCTGACTGAGTGTTGTCAGTTAAGGGTATGGCACACCAGGAGAGTCAAGTTGGGGGTATCTAGCAGGAGAGCCTGATATTGGTAAACCTCCCACTATCAAGCCATTGGCTTCCAAAATTATCTGAACCTGATGGTGAGCTTACAGTCTTCCTCAATTAGAAAGGCTGTGGCAGCTAGCTCTAGGTCACCCCAAAGACAACAATTTTCTTTGAGAAGTAAGCAAGAGATCTGGAATAGGGTCCCACAGATCCTATTCGAGATCCCTAGGACTTGGCCCTACCTTCCATCAATGTATAGGGTAAAAGGCTTGAGGTAAGTCTCAAAACAGATCCTTCAGGCTTCAGCCTGAGAGCATATACATGACAAGACAGAACATCCTTAGATCTGTTTTGACAGCCAGTCATGTAATAATAATTCCACCTCATAGTCAGACTCAGGAATAATCAGGTGGAAAAAAAAGAAACAGAACTGGAAAACTGAGTCAGAAGGATCCCAACTTAAGCAAAGGCTAAGATTGTCCTCCCAGCTCTTGCCCAGATAAATCATCCACCTAGACATTTCAGGAAGGCATTATCTGAGTAATAATGATGGGTTACTGATCATTAGATCAGGCAATCAAGTTCAGAACTCAAAAGAATATCAGTTACATTCCCAAGAGATTTTATCTCTTAATAGCAAATTCTACCAATCACAGCTTAGGGCTAGATACACTATTTTAAAAGTTTTCCAGGACTTAAACCCATAGGAGGTTTTATTTAACATGTTTTATATGTTTAAACATCCTGGTATAAAGGATCGATCATTAAGCTTATAGATTCTTAGTAAACGCATTCCTTATTTAGAAACTATAAATCCCAAACAGGCTCAGTTCTCAGAGCTCATGACCTTGCTTACCCTGATGGTTTCAAGAAAATTGGCAAGTTTACAAATTAAGGGAAGTTGATAGAGACCCCAGGGAAGGGGCTAAGCTTACTATTGCCCATTCCAACTATTCTTAGTGTTTTCCTGTTTGATACTTTTCCTCACTCTATGAAGAGGGAAAAGGTATTGTATATCTCATACTTGGATAAGGCTTAACAGGATGAAAATAACTGCAAATAACTTAGTTACCAATTTTAGAATTTTCCTAAGTAATAGCCAAATAGTCTTAGCTATAATTTCTGCTCCCTTAAATAAGTTTCCCTTTTGTTTTAGGGATAAAACAAGGTAATTCTTAGAACAAATATTTAAATTGACTTAACTTTAGTTAAAGAGCTTCCTAAATTCTGATAAAATGTTCTAGACAAACTGAATTGCCATTTGGTTATTTTCCAATTCATGCAAATCATTTCTCTTTTGTGAGGCAGGAAGGGTTAAGAAGCTAATTTTTACTGATAGGGCCTTTAGAAGTCTAGATAACTAGTAAGTTGTAAAGTAGTCCCAAACTCAAATTATCAGTGCAAATAGATTACAATTTACATATCCGTTTAGTGGACTTTAATTAGAGCTCCTTTAAAATTGCTTTTACCATCATATTTCAGACAAATTTCCAAATTGCTTTTCACACATATAGAAATCATTTATCTATTGGTCACATCTAAAAAACATAAAGTTATCAAATATGAAGCAATTATATCCAATAAGCGGTTAGCCTTCACATAGCATGTTTTATGCTAAGCAATTTTGCAATCATGAGGTTTCACAACAACTATTATTTCTCTTTATTGGGCAGAGATAATTTGCCATTAATTATGTAGCTAACACAATCTACAATTGAAACAGAATGATGGTCTTATCAAATGCAGAGTCTGATTGGCTATCTCACCTCACACTGCTATGCTGGGTGGTACCAGGGATACCCGAATTCTTCCTGGACAGAATTTACCTAAGGCTGGAGTAACTGGTGCCAGAATCTCCCTTTGATGGTAATTTCGGATGCCAGGGCTCAGGGAATGCTGACCATTAGACCTTATTCCCACTCCCCCAAAACTGGATTGGGGAGCTGTTTGGGTAAATTGTATGGTGTCTTCATGTTTTGCTGCTTCCTCTATTTCTATAGGTGAGGCAGAATTTTAATTTCCCTACAATTCTGAGATGAAAAGATTTCACAAACAGAGGGACTTGGGCTATATCGATCTTATTTGTAATCTCCAGAACTCTCTCAGGACCAGTCTGGGGAGTGGAGTGGAGAGGGTCCCTCAGTACCTTCCAGGGTGCAGAAGAGGACTCCAGACAAGATAGGAGTCAAGGAAGGGTTAGCAAAAAGTTGCTAGTTTTTTTTCTTTTCTTTTAGAATGGGGTGATTCCTGGAATTATCCCCAATGTTTCTGGAATTTTTCTTGCAATCTTAAAATGGCTAATTGTTAAACATCCTAATCATTGCTTTCAAAATTTTGAGAATTTGCTAACATTCTATTTTAATTTTAATTAGCTGACTTTTATATTACAATATGTTTACAATACTATTTGTATTAGCTGTGCCTGGCAGTGTATATTTAATAAAAAACAGTCTCCATTCCTTCTTATTTCTAAGGAAAAGAAAACCCATAGAGAGAAAGGAACTTCATAGTTTTCTTTTCTTTTCTTTTTTCTTTTTGGGGAGAGGCAATTGGGATTAAATCTTTTGTCCAGGGTCACACAACTATTAAGTGTTAAGTATCTGAGTATCTCAGATTAACCAGAAGGGACCTTTAAGATCAGTGGCAGAATCTGAACTATGAAGTTTTGGGGATGGTGTTTAAAGGAGTAAATGTATTTTAGTTTTGGGAAGGAACATGAATAAAAGCATAAATATGACTAGTATTAGCTCAGTGCATGTGTAAGTATTGAAATAGGCCAGATAATAAAGGATGATTCATGATCAAGTTACAGAAGATAATCAAAATTAGGTAGATTAGGGCAATATTGTAGAAGATCCTCTCTCATTCAGACTTAGATTCCTATAGACTATAGTCACCTTCAAAGGTTTTTCCCCAGTGTGAATCCTCTAATGTTGAATAAGGTAAGAATTGCAATTCAAGGCTTTCCACACTCCTTCTATCCATAAGATTTCTTCCCAGTGTGACTTCTCTGATGCTGACTAAGATGTGAGTTACAACTAAAGGCTTTCCCACACTCTTTGCATCCATAGGGCTTCTCTCTTCCCCAAAATGGAGTCTGATGCCAAGTGAGATTTGAGTGCTGACTAAAGGTTTTCCTGAAATCATTATATTCATATTGTTTCTCACCAGTGTGAATTCTTAGGTGTTGAATACAAGTTATTTTTTTAAAATTTTTTATTAATTTTTATAATTATAACATTTTCTTTGACAGTACATATGCATAGGTAATTATTATTATTTTTTTTAACAACATTATCCCTTTTACTCCCTTCTGTTACGAGTTTTTCCCCTCCTTCCCTCCACCTCCTCCCCTAGATGGCAGGCATTCCCATACATATTAAATATCTTATAGCATATCCTAGCTACAATATATATGTGCAGAACCGAATTTTGTTGTTGTTGTTGCTGCAAAGGAAGGATTGTATTCGAAAGGTAAAAATAATCTGGGAAGAGAAACAAAACAAAACAAAACAAAAACAAAAAACAAAAAAACAAACAAACAAAAAAAAAAAAACAATGCTCACAGTTTACACCATTTCCCAGTGTTCCTTTTCTGGATGTAGATGATTCTGTCCATCATTGATCATTTGGAATTGGATCAGCTCTTCTCTATGTTGAAGATTCCATCAGAATACATCCTCATACAGTATCATTGTTGAAGTGTATAATGATCTCCTAGTTCTGCTCATTTCACTCAGCATCAGTTGATGTAAGTCTCTCCAAGCCTCTCTGTATTCCTTCTGCTGGTCATTTCTTACAGAACAATAATTGAATAGAAGTTATCTTCTATTTGAAGGATTTTCCACACTCCTTACAGGCCTACTTCCCTAGGAGATTTGTTGTTGCAATAAATAGAATTAGGTAGATAAGTATAAGGGTTCATGACCAGCCAAGTTTATTATGCATCCATATTTTTTGCTTAATGATTAGCTGGATAAGTCAGTTTTGAAGAATTTGTATTCAGTTTGGAAGTCAAAGCTTAGGCATAGAAAAGATTAGACAAGGAAACAGAATGATAATAGGTAAGGTGGAATGCCTATGATACTAGGACAGATGAAAGGGGCAAATAGATTTTCATTCATTTTTTCTCTCAAGGAAAAGGGATATCTGGGAGTTTAATTAGTTACTCTGGGGGATAAATATATATTATTTCAATACTGATAAGCTGAAGTTGAAATGTGCAGAAAATTCCAAATAGTGTGCAGTCAAGTGGAGGTGTTTAGTTGAGGCATAGGCTTTGAGGAGGTGCTAAGCTCTAATAATACTGAAGTACTATATTATTATCTCAAAGAGGTTTGTATTTTGTGCGATCAGTTTTCAAAATACTTAAGGGTGGATATTTCTTTTTTTTTTTTTTTCCTGAGGCTGGGGTTAAGTGACTTGCCCAGGGTCACACAGCTAGGAAGTGTTAAGTATCTGAGACCAGATTTGAACTCGGATCCTCCTGAATTCAAGGCTGGTGCTCTATCCACTGTGCCACCTAGCTGCCCCCAGGGTGGATATTTCTAATATATGATAGGCATGAAACTGTGGTTTGAGCCACAGATTTCTGAGCATTGACCATCATAGATTCCAGGGCGGGTAGAGGTTAGAGTAGCATGATTTAGTCGACCAGGAATAGTATTAGCTTTTAACCGTAGAGAGGGGATAGCTCATGTGTGAAGGACATCCTCCGATGAAATAAGCATTTGAATTGGAACTTCTATAGGTAGAACTACTCGATTATCTACTTCTAACAGTCGAAATTGACCAGGAGACAGGTCTTGAGGTGGCACTATATATGAGTTGAATGAGAGTTCTTCATAGTTAGTATACTCATAACTTCAATATCATTGGTGATCTATAGCTTTGACTATTAGATAGGGGTTGTAGATTTCGTCCATCATATATAAGATGCGTAGGGATGGAAGGGCAATTAGGATGAGGATGACTGCTGGTATGATAGTTCAAATGGTTTCAACTTCTTGGGCATCTATAGTGCTAGTATGGGTTAGTTTTGTTGTCAGTATAAGGATAAGAACATAAAGGACCAATGAGCTAATTAAGAAGACAATTATTAGTGTATGATCATGGAAGTATATCAGCTCTTCTATGATGAGAGAGGTACCATTTTGAAAGCCCAATTGTTTAGGATAAGGCATGATAAGATATACAGGGCTTAAACTGTGATTTAACTATGGCAAAGTTATGTAATGATTGTTACTAATATCTTTTAGAGAAAGTCATAAAGGTTATGGGGTTGACTTGAAATTAATTCTTTGGGGGTTCGATTCCTTTTTTTCTCATTTAGGCTTTAATGAACACAGGTTGCCCAAAAGTATGATAAGGGGGAGGGCAACCATAGAGTCATTCGATATTAGTAGTGGTTAGTTCTACAGAGGAAACTTCTCGTTTAGATGCGAAGGCCTCTCAGATAATAAAAATCATTAGCATAACGGCTGTTAGGGAAATAAATGAACCGATGGAAGATAGAATATTTCATGCTGTATAAGCATCTGGGTAGTCTGAGTATCATCGAGTTACACCTGAAAGACCAGGAAGTACTGAGGGAAAAAGGTTATATTAACTCCAACAAACATGATAGAGAAGTGAATTTTTGCTCACATATCGTTAAGTATGTAAGTGAAGAGTGGGAATCAATGAACAAAGCCTTCTGTAATTGCAAACACAGCGCCTATAGATAAGACATAGTGGAAATGGGCTACTACATAGTATGTATCGTGAAGAACAATGTCTAGGGATGAGTTGGCAAGAACAATTCCTGTAAGGCCTCCATTTGTAAATAGGAAAATGAAACCTAAGGCTCATAGTATTGCGGGGCATCATTTAATATTTTCTCCATGGAGGGTGGCCAATCAGCTAAAAACTTTAACGCTGGTTGGAATAGCGATGATTATCTTAGCGGATGTAAAATATGCTCAGGTATCTACATCTAGACCAACAGTGAATATATGGTGAGTTCATACGATAAAACCCAGGAATCCAATTGATATTATGGCTCACATTATTCCTATATATCCAAAAGGTTCTTTTTTGCCTGCGTAGTATGTGATGATGTGGGAGATAATGCCGAAACCTGGTAGAATCAGAATAAACCAAACCCACATATGAAAAATTTTAGCCTACTCCTCCATTGCATATATAGGTTGAATAGTAATTATCGTTCACATTAACCCAACCATAACAATCCTCAATCTAACCATCTACATCATAGCCACACTAACCACATTCCTAACCCTTAACATTTCAAATACTACCAAAGTAAAATCACTAGGCAGCCTATGAAATAAGTCAACACCAACGACCATCATCATTCTCCTAACACTTTTATCCTTAGGAGGCCTTCCACCACTCACTGGATTCATACCTATAAGACTACAAGATACATCCTACAAGAACTTATTACCAACAGTAACATCACAATTGCCACCATTTATAGCTCTTTCCGCCCTACTAAATCTATTCTTCTATATAGGAATTATCTATGCATCTAGCCTCACCATATTTCTATCTACTAACAAATCAAAAATACAATGGTATAATAATAAAACCTACCACTCTCATCCCTACAACTATAATCATGTCTTCCCTTCTACTCCCACTAACCCCCATGTTCATCACACTAACATAACTAAGAACTACAAGACTTTATCTTGCATCACTCTAATGCAAATCTGCAAATGGAGCACTTTAATTAAGCTAAGCTCTCACCTAAGCCTTGGCAGCACTTAAGCTACTTCTTTGAATTTGCAATTCAAGGTAATATATATTTCAAAGCCAATCTAAAGGCTTAGGTTCAAACTAGACCAAAGGCCTTCAAAGCCTTAAGCAGGTGTTAAACCACCTAGCCTTTGTATACAACCAGAGATTCCCTGGCCTTGTAAGAAAAAAAAGTCGGGGAGTCCCCAGCGTAGTCTCAATAAATCACCCCTTCACCTCTAAACTGGAGGGTATTTATCCCACTAACTCTTAGTTAAGAGCTAAGCACCTAGACATTTGGCTTCAGTTTGCTGGTAAAAAGAGATATCTAGTCTCTGTCTTTGAATTTACAATACAATGCTTACATTCAGCCATTTTACCTATGTTCATTACCCGATGACTATTTTCTACTAATCACAAAGATATTGATACTCTTTATTTATTGTTTGGCGCTTGAGCAGGCATAATTGGCACTGCCCTAAGCTGCCTTATTAGGGCAGAACTTGGTCAACCCAGAACTCTGATCGGTGATGATCAAATCTACAACGTAATTGTCACAGCCCACGCCTTTGTAATAATTTTCTTTATAGTAATACCTATCATAATCAAAGGTTTTGGTAACTGACTGGTACCACTAATAATTGGAGCCCCCAACATAGCATTCCCTCGGATAAATAATATAAGCTTTTGACTACTGCCGCCATCATTTCTACTACTACTTGCATCTTCAACAGTTGAAGCAGGTGCTGGAACTGGATGAACAGTTTACCCCCCTTTAGCAGGAAACCTCGCACATGCTGGAGCATCAGTTGATCTAGCTATTTTTTCACTTCATTTAGTAGGAGTATCTTCCATCCTTGGGGCTATTAACTTTATTACAACAATTATTAACATAAAACCCCTTGCAATATCTCAGTATCAAACACCACTCTTCATTTGGTCAGTGATTATAGCAGTCCTGCTTCTCCTATCTCTACCAGTCCTGGCTGCTGGTATTACAGTACTTCTAACAGACCGCAACTTAAACACAACATTCTTTGATCCTGCTGGGGGAGGAGACCCAATTCTTTATGAGCACTTATTCTGATTCTTTGGGTACCCAGAAGTATATATTCTGATTCTACCAGGTTTCAAATTCATCTTTGGTCCTACATACTGCAAATATAGTTTAACAAAAACATTAGATTGTGAATCTAGAATTAGGAGTTCAAGCCTCCTTATATGCCCAAGAAAGTTACAAGAACTGCTAATTCTTGAATCCATGCCTAAAACCCATGGCTTTCTTACTTTTAAAGGATAATAGTCATCCATTGGTCTTAGGAACCAAAAATTTTGGTGCAATTCCAAATAAAAGTAATTAATTATCTATTAAATACTTCATTACTACTATCCATTACTATACTCACTTTCCCCCTACTTGGCCATAAATTATAATGACTGCGGGAAAACTTTCAGGTGCAGTATAAGCCTAAGTGTACATCAAAGAATTCACATTGGGATAAAACCATGTATATATATATATATATATATATATACATATATATATGGAGTGTAAGAAAGTCTTTAGTCAAAGTTCAGAATTAATTCAGCATCAACGAATCCATCCTGGAAAGATCTTCTAAGTGTAAAAAATGTGGAAAAGCTTTCAGTTGTAGTTCGCTTTGCATTTTGTGTCCTATGAAGGACTTCTCTCCAGTGTGGAGTCTTTCATGTTGAATAAAGGTGTGAGTTCTACCCAAAAGCTTTCTCACATATTTTTTTTTTTTTTTGCTGAGACATTTGGGGTTAAGTGACTTGCCCGGGGTCACACAGCTAGGAAGTGCTAAGTGTTTGAGATCATTTTTGAACTAAGGTCCTCCTAACTTTAGGGCTGGTGCTCTATCTACTGCATCACCTAGTTGCCCCACTTTTTCACATTCTTTACACTGAGGCTGAATAAGGTGTGAGTTAGAACTAAACATTTTACCACAGTCACTATGGTAATGTTTTTTCCTACTATGTACTTTCAAATGTTGATAAAAAGCAGAACTTTGATAAAATCATTTGCCACGGTTTTCACATGTATAAGATATCTGTCTTATAGGAAATCTTGGATATGCAAAAAAGTCTGAGTCAACACTAACATTTGTTTCTATTTTCTTATGCTTCTGAGTCTCCCTTTTAAGGTCATTCTCTTAATCTTAATTGTCAGTTTCCTGAAAGCTTTTTCTTCTTTCTTCCCTCTCTCTGTAATGAGATTTCTCTGCTGTTTCTTCAAGAAGTTTTTCAGGTCACAGAATTCCCTAAAGATTGGTCCCTGGTAAACACTACCCTTAAGTACATCTGATGTCACTAAATGAATTTCTGTTTCTTTAGGGATTGATTCTTTCTGAGTGGATTATTCTTTTTCAGACATAGTGTTATCTGACAAAAAAAAAAAAAAATGCAAATGTTAGTGGTTTATCTGCCCTGGTTGGAGAGAAATTGGTTATAAAGTAATAGTATCTTAAAAGCTTATCTTTTGTATGAATAAAAAAATGGCTTCATTTGGTATCAAGGATGAAGAAAGATGAAGAAAAGTTCCCAGATGTAATAAGAGTAGTTGAAATATGAGAATTGGAAAGCAAAGGCAAGGGGGCAGACATTTGCCTAAAGAGAGCAGAAGCTATGAAGCAGAAGCAAAAGAAATAGTCAATGACTGAGGATACAATGAGTAACTGTAATAACCAGCAAGTAAGGGGTAATTGAGGGAGTAGTGCCCTGGTGTAGAAGGACTCTCCTGGTGCTAAATCTTGTGAGTTACTTCTTGACCTCAATACCCTGGTGTATTTTTTACTCTGGGGATTCAGTGTTTGGGCCCTTTGCTATTTGGTTCAATGCAACCAACCACCTCTTCTGACATCTGGGTTTCTAAGGACCATCATGGAAAAAGACATCTCCCAATTTCTTCAATAGGGGCTTTACTTTATTTAAAATAAAAAAAAACAAATGGGAAAGTGATCTTAACAAAACCATTTCATTAAAATGACTCTGTGAAGGATCCAGTGCAAATATTATTATCCTTATATATTGTGTTATCTAGGTGGTATAGTAGATATGTACTGGGCCTGGAGGCATGAAGAACCACATCCAATTCAGTCTCAGACACTATTAGCTATGTAACACTGGGAGGTCACTTAATCTCTTACTGACTCAGTTTTCTCAACTGTAAAATTAAAAACATCACTAAAAGTATCTATTCCCTAAGGTTGTTGTGAGAATCAAATTAGAGATGCTATTTGTATTAGCTGTTCCTGGCAAATAATATATATTTAATAAAAATAACCTCCATTCCTTCTTAGGAGAGAAACTAACTTCCTTTTTTCTTTTCTTTTCTTTTAAAGAGGCAATTGGAATGAAGTGACTTGTCCAGAGTCACATAACAAGTAAGTGTTAAGTATCTGAGTCCAGATTTGGACTTAAATCTTCCTTACTCAGGACTGGTGCTCTATTCACTTGTTCCATCTAGCTGCCCCCAAACACTTTCCCATTGTTTGACAGTAACTGCCACAATTGAGATTTAAAAATTCTAGAATTTTTCCAACTATATTATCTATCCCTGACTTCCAATGAAATGTAAATGTAACCAGCGGAGCTAGTTCTTAGTGATTCCCCCAATTTATCAATCTATCAGTTGTTCTAGAAGCAGGGGTTCTTAATCTCAAATTAATTTAAATATTTTTGATAATTATTTTCAACATAATTTGTTTCTTTGGCAATTCTATATATTTTATGCATTTGAAAACACATTCAATTAGGGGAGAGAGCACCTAATTTTCAAAGCTCCCCAATTTAGGGTGTAATCCTTTGTAACAGAACCTATAAAAGCTGGATATCTTTACTAATTCTTCAGCCCTCCTACCACGAACTTTCTCTTTCCCCTATCTCATGATGCGCCGGCTCATCCTCCGGAGGTAATAAACAACCTTTCTTTCTACAGGAAAGCCTCAAAACCGCAAAGCGTGGATTCTGAGTCAGCAGGTGGGGAAGAGGATTGCTACAATTCTCCGAGATCACGTGCCTCACAACGCCTGCAGGGGTAAGGACTCCCCACTCCTTCCGAAGTCTCCTGTACCTGAGATACAGTCCTCTCCCTCACGGACTATCCAGACTTAGTTCTTGCACCGGTAGGAAAACTATATTGTGTACAACTATTTTTCGAAGGTGAGAAAAGGTCAGGAAATGATGGGGTGATTAAAAACCGGCTTGCGGTGCCCTAAACCGAGACCTACAAAAAGTTTCCCTTTCTACAGGTTTTAGAATTTGCAAAGTTTTGCCCGGGATGGTTGTCTGGGAAGGGGGCAGGTGCAAGGAAACGTGGTTTCCCCAGGATCCACACCCAGTTCTCCGGGGCAGTGACAGGAGCCGCCAACGGAGAGAAATCACACTCTCCGGCTGAAGAGCGAAGCGGAAGGGAGAAGGGACCCCGACCCCGGCAGCCCTTTCGGAAGCCCCGGTCCTCCAAGGAAAAAGGAAGGAGACAAACTCCGAGCGGAAGTGCACCGGGGCGACTGGCTGCGAGACAGCTGTGCGCCGGAAGTCCGTTCCCCGATGATTTCCGGTTGTTCAGAATCCACTTCCTCTCTAGGATGCCGCATCTCGATGGTGCTGAGCACTCAGACTCCATGGGCGGAGCCAGAGAAAGAGCCTGGAGGGAGGGAACATTGAGTGAAAGAGGCGGGGACATGGGGGAACGAGTTCAGCCAATGAGCGTGGAGCTGGAATGACGTATTCAGCGAATGGCAGTCCAAAAAGTACTTTTGTAACCCAGCTCAGTGGAAGTCTGGAGGGGAAATAAGTGGAGGGGGAGTAAAGAAGATTGCCACTTAGCGGGGCAGGAGCATCTCCCCCAGGTCCCACAGGACATTTATCACTTGGAAGCCTCTCCCGCATGCTGCTGTTTGGGGACGGACACCCTGGCGTACTCTGGGTGTGGCTTGTTCATCTTGTGCCCCGCCTCTCCAAGGGTCCCTTCTCTCTCTTCCCGTTGTTCCAGCAGCCAACCTCTTCTGTTCTTGTGCCTTCATTGGGACAGTGAGTTCACATTTTCTTCTCCAACTGATTTTACAGATGAGGAAACTGAGGCAAACAGGGTTAAGTGGCTTGTCCAGAGTCACAGAGCTAGTGAGAGTCTGAGGCTGGGTTTGGACTCGGGAAGAGCTTCCTGACGTTAGGCGAAGCGTTAGGCCTCTTTACCACTTAGCTGCTCCTAGGCTGTTAGGAAGTTTCAGATCTTCAGACATATTTCCTACCATCAGGGACCCTACAATTTATCAGGGAAACACGGCACAAATACAGATTACTGATAGAATATACACAGTCTCCCAAAAATCTTGGCGCAGTATTCATTGATTACTAAAGCATGACTAACCATTCCATACCAACCACACACCAGCATAGCCTCATCCTGCATTTTGTCATGGCAGGGGATCGCTCAAGCTCTGTGATCTTCCATTTGAAACTCAAGCTCTTTTCTTCTTTTCTATTTCTGTTAATTTAACTATGTTCCCTAGATCCCTCCTCCTTCAAATCACTGCTTTATTTGGATCATTTGACTGGATACAGGAGTTTGAATACTGTCTATAATTATGTTTATTCAGATCTGAATTATTTAGTCTACTTCCTGGATCACATTATCAAACGCCTGCTGGATACCTTCATCTAGACCTCCTGTAGGCATCTCAAACATGTTTAAAACAGAACTCTATTGTTTTCCCACAAAACATCTTTTTTTCTAAGTTCCATATTTTTGTTGAGGGCACGGCATTGTGTGGGACAATTTTATCCAAAATTAAACTCTCGGAGCGTCTCAAGGTGTGGAACAAAAGCTTTATTAGAACTCACCGAGGGCCAGGTGGTCAGACAGACTCCCAGGGAAAGGGATGTGTCAGGAGCCAGGAGAGAGCGCCCCCCAGTGCCCACTTGCAACTTTTATACAGAGTACCCCAAGAAAAAAACCCAGATCCACCCACAGTATCCCTCATATGATTGGCTGTAATGGTTGTATTCCTTGATTAGGAACTGGAATGTTGACAGGTTATAAATCTTTCTCTCTCCCTCCCTCCCTCCCATCCCTCACCGCATGATTTTCAAGAAACCAAAACTTAGGTCTGTAGGCTTGATCTACTTTAGTTTAGTCCACAGTTATGAGAGATCTTCACTTCAGCTACTTGCACTCAGTCCTTCCTTTTGTTTTCTAACATTTTGCCATCTCTCATGTAGAAATTGTTGCAATAATGTTACTCTGAATATCAGTGTCTTCATCACTAGTATCCTCTTTATTAACCGGTGTCCATCCCTGATGTTGTAACATTAGCACACGCATATTGCTTTCCTTCCCTAGAATTTGTGTTAGGGTTTTATGAAACTCCGGCGATGAGACAAATTAAGCAAGGAAGACAGATTGGTAACAGTATAATTCCACCAAGTGCAATCAGTCCAAACCACAATACTTGCTTCTACCAGCTGCCACCGAACCAAGTTATAGTAATGAGCCAGTTTCCTGATATTTTTAGTAATTTCCTTCACAACTCTTCCATTATCATCAATGTGCATGCAACAAGTAGAAAGATTCAATTTTCCTCCCCCCACCCCCCCAATAGATAATGTAGGACTAACCTATGTTGTAGGACGACTTCTCTGGTCTGGGAGAGCTTGTTCAGCTAATAGGTCTAAAGTCATGGTGGTCTTATTAGTGACAATTTCTAAAACTGCCTGGAGCCGAATTAATCTGTTTTTATATATATATATATATATGAGCCCTATATCCCCAACTACCATCCTGAGCCCATGTGGCTGGTCCATATTCTTGAACTATCCTCTCAGGAGGCCATGTGTTCCCCCATCCATTAGCATCTCCAGTTTGAGTAAGAGAAGTATCAATACTTCGTCTCTCTCATTCTAAATCATCATATAATTGGACCCTTAGCCCTAAATGGTTCCCACCGGTGCCAGGTAAAAAGAAAAACTTCGGCCTAATTACAATAACAATTTAGTCCACAATGCATATTCATTAATCTAATTTCTGCAATAGCCTACCAGTCCCAAGAATTTCCTGAGTTCTTTTTTTGTCCTAGACCTGGTCATTTGGAGTATTCCCTCAATCCTAGTTGAATCCAATTTCTTTTGTCCCCTCACTTATCAGATGTCCCAAATATTTCACTTCCCTCTCTGCGAACTGTAATTTTTCTTGTAATACTTTTAGTTCCTTCTGACCCAGAAAATTAAGTAAATTAATAGTGGTTTGGGCTACACAATCTCTTTTTCTTCCTGTTATAAGCAAGTCATCTACATACTGCAATATTTTAGTCCCCTTATTCAGGTATACAAAATCTTCTAATATTTTTTCTAATACTTGCCCAAACAAATTGGGTGACTCAGTATACCCTTGTGGAAGCACATTCCAATGATACTGTTGTTTCCTCCCAATGTCCAGATCTTCCCATTCAAAGGCAAAAATGCATTTTTTAAATCTATCACACTAAACCATGAACTGTCCTCCGGTATCTTCCCCATTAGGGTATAGGGATCTGGGACTACTGGGTGTGAGGGGAGAACTATCTTATTGATCTTTCTCAAGTCTTGTACCATCCTATAAGTTCCATCTTTTTTTCTTACAAATAGAATAGAAGTATTATATGGTGAAATGCAGGATTCAATTAAGTTTGTATCTAACAACCTTTTTATAACGGACCCTTTCTTCCTTCTAAAGGGATAGGATATTGCCTCACCCGAACAATAGGTTCCAAGTCTCTAATTCTCACTTGGATGGGGGGGAATCGTAAGACACCCTGGGTCCTTAGGATCTGTCCACACCTGTGGATTGATTTGCTTCTTATCTATTTCCCTCATAATATAAGTCCACACAGGTACCAACAGGGATCTTTTAATCACGAGGCTAATTGACAATCTGGTGATTAAATCTCTTCCTAATAAATTTACTCCAGCCTCTGGTATCATCAAAAGCTGTCCCAACACTTCTATTCCATCATACTCTATGGGCACTACTTCGGACATAGGGACTGTAAAATTTTCTCCCTTAGCCCCAGACACTATCAGGGTTCTAGCTGATAATTTTGTTCCTATTGGTATCTGGGTAACTGAAGTTCTCGTTGCTCCTGAATCTACCAAAAATACTAACTCCTCTTTAGAGGAGCCCACCCTTAAATTTATCAAGGGCTTTGGGTGGGACTCATCAATGAGACCCTGACTCCCTAAATCTCTAATTCCATCAGTGAAACCACTTGTTCCTCCTCTTTTCTTGTTGAGCATTCTCTGGAATAATGCCCTTGTTTCCCACATGTGCAACATTCTAAACTCGGGCCTCACTTCTCCTCTGCTGATTCCCCATTGGTTTCCAATCTTTCCTGGGTCCCTTATAGCTTTCTTAGCAGTCCTCGAGTTCTGAGCTCCCTGAATCTGCTGGATCATTATCTTCTTTCTCTCTCTCTCTTCTCCCATTCCCTCCTTTTTCTCTCTTTTTCCACTCTTCATCCCTCCTTACATAAACTTTGGTGGCTTCCTCCAGGAGAGTTCCCAGAGGAGATCACATCCAACCCTCAATTTTCTGCAATTTCTTGTTTATATTTGCCCAAGAGTTGGACACAAACTGACCTTTAACATCTGCTCACCCTCAGGGTTATCAAGGTCAGTCCCTAAATACTTTCACAAGTCTTCTCTAAGCCTTTCTAAGTAATTAGCTGGCGATTCATCTTTCTTCTAGTGCTTTGTTTATATTTTGTCTCTTAGGGAAAGCATCTCTTATTCCTACCACAGTCAGTTCTCTCAAATCTTGCATATTCTGCCTGTGGGCTTGATTATTGCCATCCCAGCCTGTGTCAGTCATGGGATATTTCTGTTCTTCCGGGACTGCTCTCTCATTCAGGGGTGGATGTCTCCTCTCCCATTCCCGCATAGCTTCTGCTCGAATTGAGCATGGTTCTTCAAGAGTAAATAATATGGATAATATATGCATCAACTCTGCCCAAGTATATAAGCTGGGGCCCAGAAACTAGTCCAGCTGCTTTGATGTCCCAATCGAGTCCTCCAAAATGGAGACTAATTCTTTTTTAAATGTCCTAACTTCAACACTGAATAAAGGGACACTTACATATCTAATGCCTCCTTGGGCTCCACCCAATGGGACCTCCCTGAGGGGAAACATATTTTCTGTTGAACCCTGAGTTTTCTGAATTTTGCTGGGGAGCATGCCTGCCTCCTCCCTAAATGGGAGATTCTGTATGTCTCTCTTCAAGTGATATAATTCCTTTGCAATAGCAGCATATGACCCCTGTTTATTCTCTCTTCAGTTGGTTGTGGGAGTCACAGGAGCAACTTCTCCAATTGGGGGCAGGGCATCTAAAGGGTGTCAATTCTGCTTCTCCTCATTGTTTTTCTCCACCTCTTTATTTTTTGTTTCCTTTGTCTCAGCCCCCTTTCCCTTCTCTTCTGATTCTATTTTCTGAGGTCATTTAGAAAACCTTTGGCTGGCTCATCAAGCCAGAGATTAGCACAAGAAGACTCCTCTGGATTGAACGCATTTTTACCATTATCAGTTAAATTCAACTGCTGACACACCCAATCCTCTGAGGAGCCATATTTGGGCCATATTATTCCTCCCCCTAGGTCTTGGTCTCCCCAAACAAAGCAGCAGTATTTAATCAGCTTCTTTTGACTTTTCCCTTTGTGCTTCGGGACATTGTCCCAGTTATTTAACCGACTCCCAATGGGACTATCGATCAGAATTCCCTGCACCTTGACATACAACTTTGGACTGTGATCTTTCCATATTCTCAGTACCGGTGTAGATCACCTTCACACCTGAATGAGATGAGGTGAGATCTTTCAAGATAGTTGTGAAAATCAAGTAAGGCTTCATCTACTTCAGAGTTTGAGTGGGCCTGAAGGACTTCTGAGCATTGATTCAAGGGCAAATTGAGTCCCCTTCCTGCTATCCTCCCCTGACACAATTTCCTCCCTATTTCAATCAAATATGGGCAACTATGTACTTATTGGTCAAGTTAAATTTCGTGGGTAGATCTCATGTTTAGAATGTAAGACTCTCAGCCAATGAGGATGAGAGTGGTGGGAAAGGGGTGTTTTGCATTAGGGATTAAAGGTGCTAATCCTGCCCACAGGAGGCGCTTCCTCTCTTTGATGGTCTGCTCGAAGGATGGGACACCCTTCTCCCGAGAATGTACAGTAAACTTTGCTTTATTCTAGAGATCTCTCCAGCTTTTTTTATAAAATGGTGTTCCCTCACCATTTCCATACTACATACACCAACAGTCACCTGAGAGTGCTCTTGGAAAGCCCTTTTCTTGGGGTCTGAGCAGTCCTACAGTTTTTTTAGAGAGTTTGTCTCTCCCTCAGCCAATAGACCCCCAGGCTCTGACTTGGGCTCTCAAGTTACATGCATACATCTTTTAAACTGTGCCAGTGGTCAGGACTTGTCTATTGTCTTTTTTTCTATACCGAGTTCCCCTGCTTCGGGTCCTTAAGGCTTCCAGGGAAACAGTGGTCTGAAACTAACAAAATTTAGACCAAATTGTCCATGGGCGTGCCTGCCGCTGGCTCAGGACCTGAAGCCCCCAGGAGGCTCCCCACAATCCCAGACGAGCCCCCAAGTCTGTGTGGATCAATTTTTATCCAAAATTAAACTCTCAGGGACGTCTCAAAGTATAGAACAAAAGCTTTATTAGAACCTCGAGAGGGCCAGGCAGTCATCCAGACTCCAAGCAAAAGGGATGTGTCTGGAGCCAGAAGAGAGCCACCCCCCCAGTGCCCACTTGCAACTTTTATACAGAGTACCCCAAGAAAAAAACCCAGACCCACCCCCAGTACCCCTCTTATACATTCTGATTGACTATATAGGTTGTGTTCCCTGATTAGGAACTGGAATCTTTCTTTCCCCCCCTACCACATGATTTTCAAGAAACTGAAACTTAGGCCTATAGGCTTGATCTACTTTAGTCCACAGTTATGAGAGATCTTCACTTCCGCTACTTGCACTCAGCATTCACATTTCAATGACCCCAAATCATTCTCAGCATTCTCAATCTCAGTTATCACCATCTCTTTCTATGCTTTCACTCCTAATATCCAATCAGTTGCCAAATCTTAATAATTCTTTCTTTACCCCATCTTTCAAATTTCTCCCTACCTCTTCTCTCACATGGTCAATTAAGCATTTAAAAAAATGTACCAACAACAAAGAAGAAATTCCAGTACAATAATAGGAGGCAGCTGGTAAACTGGGGATAATTCTTGCTGGTTTTGGAGTTGAGGATCCTATTTCTAGATCCTTCACTGTGTGTGGCCATGATAAGCCCTCTACTATAAAATAAAAAGATTAGGTTGGATATACTCTAAAGTCCCTCCAAGATCTATAACTATAATCCTATAATTTCCATCAGATAACTTAAATGTATATAAGATTTTTTTTTTCTTTCCTAATAGTACTGGACCTTTCTCTCTCTTGAGAGACTTCCTCATTTCAAAGAAAACTGAACCACTAAGAGGGAAGGTAATTTGATCCAGCTGTCATAGTGAGCAAGTCAGTGGTGGCAAAGATACTGAAAGTGTCTGGGTTTATGATCACAGCAACTCTGGTGGACCATCCCAAAAATCTGAGTCTGCAGAGCCAGAAGAAGGTAATAGGAGCTCAAAGTGGGGGCCTCCCAGCATCTCTCATTCTGATCTCAGCTGGATCAGTCCCTTCTCTCCTTCCTGGCTCCTGTGGGCCAGTGTTGCATCAGGGAGCCGTCCATTTCAATGAAGGACTGCTGTGGAGCCTTCAAGAGCTTCAGTACCTTCCAGCCATCAATGGGTAAAGGCAGAAAGTAGCCTATAATTGGCCTAGAGGTGGACACATTTCAGTAGATATTCCCTGATCTTCTAAGTAAGTGCTTGTCTTGGGGTGATGCTGATTGACTGGGATAGTGAGTACCAGATCTTGGAGCTACCTAGGCTCTCAGTATAGAAAGAGCCATCCCTCATCCTTTTTCTCCTCCTAGCACATCTTGTCTGAAGTAGAGAGAATGACAGGGTTGCTGCTTTCCATGCTTCCATCACTGGCTGGGGTGGAATATCAGGAGGCCAAAGATTTATGGGTTCAGATTCACCAAATCTCATAACCCAAAAGTAACATAGACAAACTGACCAGAGGAGTGATCAATGTCAGAAAGGAAATGCCGACCACACCTCATGTGAACTAATTTAAAGAAGTGAGATCTTTTAGTCTAGAGAATATAAGACTGGGGAGTGATTCAAAAGTTGTCTTCAGAAACTGAGAGAACATCACATGGATTAGGAATTGTTAGACTTAATTTTTAGCCTAATAGGGAAGACTTAGTAGCAATAGTGGGGAGCTGCAAAGAGAAGATTTAGGAACTACATAAGAAAAAACTTTCTTCAAAACCATCCTAACAGGCTTTTTTTTTTTTTTTTTTTTTTTTTTTTTTTTTTAATTCACCAGAGGTCTTAAAGAGAGGCTATTTGAAACTTGTCATGTATATTGTATTAGGGGTTCTTATTCAGGTTGGGGTTAGACTCAATAGCCTGTGAGGTCCTTTCCAGCACTCTTAAAATTCTACAATCCATTTCATTCCATATTCCAAAGCATTTTCATTTTTAATCATCTCCTTTGACCCTCACAACCCTTGAAAGTCAGAAAACTATTATGAAACCCAATTTAGAGATAAGAAAATTAATCTGTAACTCAAAAATGTTATTTATTCTTGTCAAGGTACTCGTGTTATTTACCCAAGTTCTGAGACATCAAGGCCAATGACCTGCTCTATACCACAGTGAACTATGTTCTACATTTTATAACTAGAGTCCCTACCTATCCTGGCTCACATGATTATCCAGTTGGAGAGAGCGTGAACATTTTATTTATTGTCTCCTCCTGTTCTGATTATAAATTGTAGGTGCAAGAGATACACTTGGGTTTCTGCCAGACATTCCTTAATGGGTCCATGCTCTTTCTCTTTTCTGATTGTTTTACATCATACCTGAGCCCAATAAAAATATTACCTATCAAAATAAAAGTCATCCTTTGTATAAAAAGGATAGATTGTAGTCAGATTTTTAATACTATAAGAGCTTAAGTCTTCCTAGCTACCCTAAGGGCAGAAATAGAAATAAAAAACAAGAGCTCACCTTTATATAGCCCTTTAAGATTTGCAAATAGCTTCTTCACAACAAGCCTTTGTGGTAAGTAGTGAAACTTTTGTTTTTCTTGTCTTTTTAATGGATAGGGAAAGGGAGAGAATTCAGAACTGTAAATAAAAGAAAATGCAATTGAAAATTATGTCCATTTTACAGAGGAGGAGAAACAGAGCTTCAAAAAAGTTATTTGCTCAAATTCATATAGCTAGTGGTACATTGGGCATTTAATCCCAAAATCCACCTGCCCATCCTCCAAAGCCAGCACTTTTCACTGTCTTGTTGCTTGAATAACAGCTTTCTCACAAACTCACTCCTCCTGAAAACACTTTTTTGATATTCTCTTGGTATGGGTGTTTCAAGGCAAAACAAGACAATGGAAATATTATATAGTGCAAAGGAATGCAAGTCAGAGAACCTGACTCTATGACATCTCACTGTGTGACCCTGAGTGGTTAGCCTTTCTGGGCTTCAGTTTCTTCATCTGTAAAATGAGGAAGCTGAATTAGTTCCAGACTTGGCTATCTCTTTTACTTCTAAATCTATGGTCCTTTGTCCAGTTGGAAATTACTTAGGCATTTGTGGAGACAATAATTGAATCAATGAGCATTTATTAACATGAAATCACCAAGGAAGCACAAGGAAAACGTGTAGGACAGAGCCTAAGGGAAGGCCACTATTAGGGAATCAACCAATTAGGATGATCAACCAGTAAAAAAGGGAAAAGAAACTTTGGCCCTTGCTCTTCCAGGATATCTTAGCTAAGCCAAGATCCCTGACATTTAGGCTTCAATTCTGAGTCATCAATCCTGAGTCCTAGTCATTTCTGCTGTTGTGGCCTCTGTCATCAGCTGTGTGTGCAGATCCTTAATTGTTGACATTTTACTTCTTTTTATTATTCATAGAACTTAATACATTCAATACCTTATATATAATGCTAAATTCTGAATATTGACTGCATATCTAAATTGAGATCTCTATGAAAGGAAAAAATGCAGGTTCTACTGGGAAATGAGTGTGAACTGCTTGCATTTTTAAGATATACTTTAACATGTATGAGACCGCCTGTCATCTAGGGGAGGGAGTGTAGGGGAGAAAAGGAAAAGTTGGAGCAAAAGTGATTACAAGATCAATGTTGAAAAATTACCCATACCTATGTTCTGTCAATAAAAAGCTATAATAAATAAGAATAACAGACAAAAAATGCAGGTTCCACTGGGAAAATGATATTAAATTATTGGATATGTCATAGTTGTAAAGCAATCTATTTAGAAAAAATGGACCTGTTTTACAATTTCATAGACATTCAGGAAAAGCAAAAAAACCTAAACATGTCAATTTTGAACCTTTGAGCTAAAAAGAAACCTATCTCAGTCACTTTCCCTTCTTCTTTTTCACTTTTTCTCCAATCTCCAAGACTGTTCCTGACTTAGCTGTGACTGCTGTCAGGAAGCCCTAAGATGAATAAGATGAAAATCCTACCTTACAATTTTTTTTTTTGGTTGAAACTGTGATCTTAATTTAAAAATTAACACCATCATGACAAAATTCAGACATGCTTTAATAGACTGATGCAATGGAGAGTGCTGGATTTGGAGTCAGTGGACCTGAATTTGAATCTGTTAGTACTGTAAGTAATCTTGGGCAAATTACATCTCTTTGGGTCTGTATCCTCATATGTAAAATCAGTGGTTCAGATTGGGTAACCTCCAAGTGTCTCTGAGACTTAATAGTCTCAGCAATGAAAATTCAGTTAAGTGCCTTGCTTCTGTATCTTTGTTTTAATTTACTAATTACATTGTACTTCTTGTTTCTCCCATTAGAATGACCTGGCTTTGAAGGATTATTTTTCACTTTACTTGTATCCCCAGAAACTACTATATGCCTGACATACAGTAGGCACTTAATATTTATTAAACTGACTGCTCAAGGTCACATTGCTTCTGGGAATTATCTGTATAGAAATGAACATTACATTTGTAAAGCCTGAGGTCATTTTGATTATTCTAAAGAGCCAGAAAGGAACAAATCCCTATTCTGTCACTTTACAGATGAGGCCATATTAATGAGATTCTTGGAAACAAAGCTAAAGCAAAGCACCAGTGACACAGTATACCAATCAAAACTTTCAGATCATTTATTTGGTTTTACAATCCCATGGCTACCTAGTGCCTAGTGCCTTGCACATTGTAGTCACTTAATTTGACATGCAAACTCAAATCCATCCTTTAGAGTTTTCATAAGAGGTCCAATCTCCTAGATTACTTTAAAGCTGAGTAGTACAGCTTTTAAATATGATTTGTATTTAAAGGATTTCTGCCCTTTCATGCTGTTTCTGACATTTCTTCCCCTGTACCCTCCAAATGATTTGCATTGTTTCACTAAATTCTAGAAATGTAATCCTTGTCTTAAGGAAACATCCTCTTTATCCTACAAGCATGGATCTCTTCTTTAGGCATCTTTAGTAATTCCCTATCCACTCAGGTGTATTTCCCTTTTTCACAAATATTTCCCCATTTTCCTCCAACAACTTTTCTGGTAGGATAAATCAGTTTCACATTAATTATAAAGTTCAATTTTTACATGATATTTATTAACATCAAAATGAACTTTGTTTAGTGACCACAATAACTAATCTTTTTTATATTATTGCTATTGTGCCTAAATTTTAATTATCTTATCCACACAGATTGTGATTTGCCCAGGGTTAAACACTAATTGGGTTTCTTGATTCCCACCTGGTCTTTTTTTTTTTTTTTTTTTTCAATGCAACATATCTTTCTAAAGAAATTAATAGAGTGGGAAAAGAAAGGGGTGGAGAGTGGGAGAAAAATTGGAAGGGTACAATAATTATTATGCCAGCCACTTATGAACACAGAACTTTATTTGTTTAAAAACTTTTTACTTTTTTTCACAATTTAAAAGACAATTGTGAATTTCATAAGTTGTGAAAATAATGTATTCTACATGAGAAATGGTGGATAGATATTAATGCCACTTGACAGACTTGATAGATTGCTAACTAGATTGTAAATATATTGATTTCTAGTCTCATGCTTTCTTCTATAGCATGAAAGGCAAAAAGTGGTTGAAAAGAGGTTTAAAGGGCATAACTGCTTAAGTATTACTATATGTATCTAAACTGGATTACTGATTGCTTCTGAGCCACATCCAAAGGCACTTTAAGAGGCTAATAGGCCTCATCACAACAGGATCTTTATAGAATATCTAATCCTCCCATTTTACAAAGGAGAAAACAAGTTCAACCTATATCCATTGACCTGCTCAAGATATGTCAGTGTTAAAGGAAAAACTAAAATACAAGTCCTTAGCTTGCTTGGACTGGTGTTCTTTCCAGCATAACACACATTTCCTGTCTCTTTAAAGATTTTTACTTCAAAATATCCACTTGGAAATCACCCATAGAATTACCTAATGTGGTCACAATTAGAATGAACTTTTTTGGAATATTAGATAAATTTGGGGAAAAAAGCTTCTCCACCAACCACACTGATGTTTCCATATATTCAAGGAGGGGAAAATTAGAAGATAGGAAAAGTAGAACAAACTTTAAGAAATAGAGTGAAGGGCAAGATTTGTTAATTTGGTTCTTTTCTTATTCCCTCTCTTTGATCTAACCTCCTTCTATATTAGCAGGAAGAGAATAAAGTCACAAAAAGGTTGAAAAATGACTTCACTTAACTCTACCCATCTCCACATTTCATGGTTAGAAAGCTCAAGACATATAGTCTTTATTCATCTCTTTTTTCCCCAGTTGAAGGGAGTTTATTTAGGCATCGACTTATTGAGAAATGCTGATCACTATTAACAAGGCTACTTAAACTTCTACTCACAACTTTTCACCTGAAAACTTTTTACATGGACTTGGGTATATAGCCTTATAAAATTATTTAGATGTATAAACATGTATTGATAATAAATTATCATTCACATCCTCTACATTCAGTTACTTGAACAAAGAAGCTTTGCTTTAAAACAATGGCAATCAAGCCAGACAGAAGGCTCAAGAAAACATTTGTCTCCCTTTATCTAAAAGATCACTCAGGTTAGCAGGTCAAGTCAATTAACCTGTGTTAATGTGCCCCGAAAGTCTAGTGATAGCTATTAGCCTTTGTGATTTCACTGATGCAGGAACTCACCTACTAATGCAGTTTTGCACCCTATAACTTCTAGTCTTAATAATGACAATGATTTTCATCTTAGGAAGTTTGCCTAGAGCACTTGACAAGTTAAGTGACTTGCCCATGGTTTCACAGACAATATGTTTTAGAGGTGGGATGTGGGGTTCAAATCTTTGATTTGAGCCATCTTCTATTCACTACTACACATTGCCTCTTATACAATTTAGAGCCAGTTTTTAGTAGTTTTCATCCTGAGCAGGTTCAAATCTGTATGAATTCAGACCAACCTAATTCAAAGACAGTTTTGTAAAGTAGACCAACCCATCAGCTAAAAAGAATTGCAGCAGTTAACAGACTTTACTATTTACATTACCAAGAAATTACCATAATATATATATAACCAAAATAAAGGAGTTATAACAAATTCAAATATTTATTTGATGGCTAATTCAAATTGAGAATCATTTTGGATGCTGTAGAAAGCTAAAATATATGACAGTAATTTCAAATAACTTATCAACCTACAGTTGGCAAATACTCAAAAACCTTGTTTGAAATAAGGCATTAAGTATTTAAATAATACAATGAATAGTATAGATGTGCTCTAGGACTTCAGAGATTGGAAAAAACAAAAGAACTTTAGGGTGAGGAAGGTTTATATAGGTAGGTTGGGGGCCAGATTATGGAGTTGTTAAAGTCAGAAAGAGGACTTGAACATTTCAGCAGGAAAAATCTTTCTCTTTCACTGACTCAATGAAAAAGTTGTTTCTTTTTTAGTGAGGAGGTTAATGAAAGCAGTGTTTTTACTGAAAGGGTGCTAAATGGAATGAGTATTGGTTAGCAGGAAAGAAACTAAAAGCTCCAAAATGAGAAACTATTGCATTCGTTTAGATATGGATTTTTAAGATCTAGACCAGAGCAGTATCAATATGAAAGGATTAGCTACAACTACTCTGATATGACACTGATGTAAAGGAAGGAAACAATGGTAATTTAAAATTTTGGTCCTGAATGATAAGGGAACAGACTATTATCCTAGGTGAGGGCACCACTATCTCTATAAGGTTTTGCCTTGTTGGTATACCAGAACACTGTATCCCCTTTCCTGATCAGTACTGGAGACAAATTCTAATTTTCTCTTTCTTTCTAGATTTCTAGATGTTGAGCCATACAACTTTCTGTTTCTGTATGACTAACACTTTTGCTTACATTTTTCAGTCTCCTTGCTCTGCTTCCTTCCTGAGTAATCTATTGATCATCTTCTATGTAACTTAGTAAGAATCTGAAGCTCTTTCCTTATGATCTTTTTACAAAAGAACCTTTTGAATTCATTTGCATAGTCCATAATACTTACTCATAAAACAGTGAGCTTGTCAACCACCTAGACTCATTCCTTAACCAAATGATAGTTTTTCCAGATAAGTTTTGTTCTTCTCTAGTAGATGTGACCGCATCCTAAGTCCTGTTCATATCTACAAGCCTTTCCCCCTTTGGATCATTTCCTGGATGTTGATTTAATGATGAGCAAATCTATTAATCAAAAGGCAGATTGCAGGAGACAAGCTTTAAGAGGTAACTATGTAAATTAAATATTTCTTTACATTATTTCATCAGGGCTAATCTTTTATTTCTGGGAAATAAGAAGAGGTCAGGAAATTCACTCTCCTGTCAGGAGAGCTTATTTCCTATGGGAAAATCACAAATTACAGAAGCAAGATTTCATACTTTCCCTTCGGTAAAAGAGACAAAAGGGGAAGGAAAAGATTATTTTTAGGGCTCCTTATTTTGCCCAATGGTAGGACACATTCTTCTCTCATGTTGGTCAAAGTCCGAGTTTTCCTTTTTGTAGTATGAGAACAATTTATTATATAATACTACCCCCCAGGATGTTCTGAGGAATAAACAAAATCTTTGGTAATCCAAAGGCCAAATATCAGAAAATCATTCAAAAATTCAATTCTCTTGTCTCCCATATTCCTTTTTTTCAGTTGGTGAATCTTCAACTATAGGTACAGTGAAATACCACTCCCCATTTCAGAGGTACTTATTACAACAAGGAGAGATCTTAGAATTGCTTTTAGTTTGCAGAAAAGAGGAGTCTTTTTAAATTTTTAAATGAAGATTCAATCTCCAAAATCTCCATTAGCTCCTAGTGACTACTCTTATGCATCTTTGCTGGCTTAGCTGAAACTGACCCTTTAAGTGGAAATGAAGTTAGGGCTGAAGAAGAATTTTTCTATATCTATTTCAGTCATATGACTTTTTTCCCCCCTGCTGTCTTTGAACCTGTCAAAAAGACAACTTCCCAAGTGAAAATACTGCTTTTGCTATCTGGAATCATTAGGCAAAGAGCCATTCTTAATAGCTTAAGGTTTTATCCTGTGGAGTACCAAAATTTTAAAATGCTTTTAATGGAAATTTAAGATAACATGATACAATTCTAATAAAACAGCACATAGCTTCTTCTAAATGACTCAGTATTGTTATGCAAAGTATTACTGCTATGCTAGAATGAAGTCTAAACCCTACTGAGGTACATAAGCCTGAAGGTTATTTGTCCCTGGGCTAAAATGGCGGGAGACTGACTCCTTTGAATTTATATCTGTTTCTTACTTTTGCGCCATCCTGTTGTCAGCTATCACATCTGGCTGCTGCTTGAGGCATTCCTTCCCCTCTTTCTAACTTCCCTTCTAATTTGTTGTTTCAAAACTGACATGGGTTTAGAAGCCAAATAACCAAGTGTCTTGGAAGTGTATGTAAAATAAATACACAGATTCCAAGTAAATCTCCCCAATGAGTAAAGTTGCATGAATTGTGAGAGTCTGGCTAGTCCCTTAGCTGTGTGCCAAACTTTTAAAGATGCTGAGGAGCTAAATTCCATTATATGAGGTATTTCTATAAGAATAGGTTCTCATTATTGGAAGTAATTACAGCTTGCTATTAACTGATTGCACATCTTATCAAGCTTTCTTTGCAGTCACTATATTCAAAGACTTGTCTGCAACATGGATTCTTTGATGCCGAATAAGGTTTGAGTTCTGACCAAATCCTTTCCCACATTCACTGCATTCATAAGGTTTCTCTCCAGTATGAATTCTCTGATGTCGGATAAAATGTGAGCTCTGACTAAATGCTTTGCCACAATCTTTACATTCATAGGGTTTTTCCCCACTATGAATTTTCGAGTGCTGAATAAAGCCTGAGTTTCGGCTAAAGGCTTTCCCACATTCCTTACATTCATAAGGTTTCTCTCCAGTGTGAATTCTCTGATGTTGAATGAAGTCTGAACTATTGCTAAAGCCCCTCCCACAATCCTTACATTCATAGGGCTTCTCTCCAGTGTGGATTCTTTGATGGTGAATAAGGTTTGAATTACAACTGAAGGCTTTTCCACAGTCACTGCATTCATATGGTTTCTCTCTGGTATGAATTCTCTGATGAATAGTATAACCTGTACTTTCACTAAAGGCTTTCCCACACTCATGACATTCATAGGGTTTTTCACCAGTGTGGATTCTCCGATGTCGAATAAAAGCTGAATTCTTTCTGAAGACGATTTCACACTCCTGGCATTTATACTGTTTTTCTCTGACATGAAATCGTTGATGCCGAATAAGGCTTGTGCTCCACCTGAAGGATTTTTCACATTCATTACATTTGTAGGGCTTTTCCCCTGTGTGGATTCTCTGATGTCGAAAAAAGTCTGAACTTCGATTAAAAATTTTATCACATTCTTTACATAGGTAGGATCTGTGTCTTCCAGCAATCCTCTGTATGTTAGGGAATGTACTGACACTGATATCTTTCTCTGGTTTTTTATGCTTCTTACTTCTTTCCTCTGCGAGGGTGCTCTCATTCTTCACTACCCTTTGCAGGAACTCTTGCCTCATTCTCTCCTCTGGAGTCCCTTCTTGTTGCCTCTCTAATTTCCAAACATCTTGAAAGGTAGAATCCAGGAGAATGTCCCTCTGAAATCTGTCTGTTATCACTATGGGAGAGTTTGTTTTTTTGAAAACTTCTAGCTTTGGACTTGGCTCTTCAGACTCTGTCCTGGTCTCACCATCTGACACAAGAAATAGAAAACAGATGCTTGTTGAATAGAATTTACAATACAAATGTCAAACATTATTATTGTTGTTGTAATTATTCTGCAGGGAAAAAAAGTATCCTATGACTGAAACAGATATAGGAAAATTCTCTTTCTGCCCTAACTTTATTTCCACTTGGAGAGTCAACCTCCTCAAAGAGTAGCTATAGAATTCAAATGTGAAATGATACATTCACAAGCATCTATCACAGGACAGAAATTCTAAGAAGCATTTGGTGAATAAAGCTAGTATAAACTCTCTCCTAATGTAATCCAGAACCCATTGCTTCTAGCATGATCTACTTTTTGATAATTCTAATGTTAGGACTTTCCCCTCTTGGTGGGAAAAAGGAACAAGTATTTATTAAATGCCAGCTGTGTGCCAGGCATTTTGCTAAGTACTTTACAAATATTATCTCATTTGATTCTCACAACAACTCTATGAGGTAGGCACTACTATTATGCATATTTTGTGACTGAAGAAACTGAGGCAAAGACTTGTCCAAAATTAAAAACAAACAAACAAACAAACAAACAAACTAAGAAGTGCTTGTGGCAAGGCACTAACTCAACTCTTTTTGATACCAGACCCAGTGCTTTGTCAACTGGACCACTGAGATGACCTTCTACCTGTTGTATCTTATCACAGGATACAAATGGATCTTGACAAGTTAGAGGATGGGGCTGAATCTATTAAGATGAAATTCAGCAGGAATAAAGTCTTATACTTGGATAAAAAAAAAAAAAAAAAAATTCCATTAGTGAGACAGTGATGCAGCATTTCTTAAAAAGATCTAGGGGTTTTAGTACACAAGTTCAATATAAGTCTCATAATGATATGGCAGCCCAAAAGAGTTACTGTAATCTTGGGTGATATTAAGAGGGACAGTTTCCAGGAATAGGGAAATAATTGAAAATTCCTTTATGTTTCATTTTCTTGGGACCTTAACTGTGTTCAGTTTTGGATATCAGAGTTAAATAGCACTGATAAGTTACTAATCCAGCCCTACCATCTGCTGACCTACAGGTTTGCATTTATAATTGCTTTTTGGACCTTTTAAACTGCATGTCCCATAGACATTCTAAATTTAACATGTACAAGCTGAACTCATTATTTCCTGCCCATTGCCCACCCCCTCAAATCCCCTCCTTTTCCTTAATTCCCCAGTTATGTGTTACAGGGAACCATCTTATCCCCAGTCACCTGTTCTTACAACCTAAGTATCATCCTTGACTCCTCATTCTCACCCTACATTTCCAATCCATTGCCAAGGCCTATTGAGTTTATCTTTGTAACATCTCTTGCAGAGGCCTCCTTCTTTCCCCTGACATTGCCACTACCAAGACACAGGCCTTCATCATCTTATAACTGGACTAGTCTTCTGGACAATCCTCCTGCCTCAAGTCTCTTCTCACTCAAATCACTCAGCTGTCAAAATGACCTGTATAACCATGTCATACCCCTACTCAGTCAACTTCAGTAGCTCCCTATCTTCTCCAGACATTTAAAAATGTGAAATGCTATATTTGGTGTTCAAAGACCTCTACAACTGAGCTCTTTCCTGTCTGTCTTAGACCTTACAATACATCACAACTACTGAAATCCAGTAATATTTGCCTCCTTACTATTATTCAAATAAAACATTCCATCTCTTAATAATGGCTATTTCTATTCATCTTGCTTTATTCCTAATAAAGTATGCCATGCTAGATTTTGCTAAATGTTCTAGCTTACTGACTTTTTTTGGGAGGGGAGCCTACCTATCTCATCCAATGTTAGCTATATCTTCCAGGCTTTTACCAAAGAAAATTTAATAAGCATGCTATTTTTCTTTTAAAAAGTCACTGATGGAAATACTAAATAGAATAATCAAATACAAATTTTTGGTCTACTATGTTAGAGATGACTTCTAAACTAAGACTGACCTGTTAAGGACTACTTTAGGTTAGACTACTTATCTGGCTCTGAATCTACTTAACTGTTTAGCTCATATTGCCTATAACTAGTCTGTAATGATATGGTAAAAGATATCAACTTCTCTGCCTAAACCTAGGTAAAATATAGCATTCTCCTTATCTATAAGTTTAGTAACATTGTCACAAAAGGAAATAAGATTAGTAGGACATTACCTTTTCTTAATGAAGCAGTGCAAGATGATTACTAATCCTTTCATTTGGCTAATTTTGGCCAAAAAGAATAGTTATGAGAAGGGAGAGGTTGGCTTCTAAAGATAAGGAACACTGCTTATGTTGGACTGGTTAAGTATAGTTAGTTCTGCTCAACTCTTATTATTATAAGGGATGTCTCTCTGGGATGACAAAGGGGAAAGCTATACTATGAAAGGAGGTTTTATACCAAAAAAATTTTATCAGTAAAATCTTTACAAATATTTTTAAAAAGAGAGGCACAAAACAAGTAAAAATTCTGCTACTCTATACCCAACAGATACCCCTTCTTCAAAATTTATTAAACAGCATGAAAAAGCTATGTATTAGTAAAGGAGAACTTTGGGCATAGAATTTCATGAAGGCAGAATCACAGTTCATATGTAACATATATAAAACATTTTGCAAACTTCAAAGTGCTATGTAAATATCAGCTATTACTAATAGTAGTATTCTTCCCTCATCTTAAAGTACTTCCTCTTGTAGGAAGCCACGCTGTCTGATCTGAGCACCCAGGGTTCTTTATAGGAGAGAATGTAGCTTGCTGGCTGAGTTCTGAGAAACCCAGACAAGTTTTTCAAGTGCTGTTTGTAACCTACATGCTAACTATGAAGGAAATCAGGCTGGACTACAAGGACTTGTTCACATCTTGAATGGCCAGAAATGGTAGTAGTGAGAAAACTAGCATTATGCCCCACAAGTGGCATGTGAGAAGCAAAGTGATTTAAGTGCATTTGGTTGAGCAATTAGTCCAACCTGGATCATAGAGCATGATAACTTTATGAATGAGGTCTGTTTCACAGAAATTGTAAGGTGTTTGCAACAACAAAATTTTTTTCAACTAGGACTTTTCCATCCTTCCTTTGGCCATATTTCTTCTGCCTGAATTTCTCAAAGTGTTCAAGGTTTGGGGTCAATCTTCTGGGCATCTAATTTATGTGGTCAGCTACTGAACTTCTGTTACCCACATAGTTATGGTAACATAATCTACTAATTTTCCATATTAGAAAAGTTATTATATATACAGTATTTCTTGTGTGATGTTCCAATTAAAGTCACTCATTAAAAGTTTTTTGATTCTCATTGTTCCTGTCCTATTTATGACAACAACAGTATATCAAACTGACTTGTTCCTCTCTCAGGAAAGTCACTGCAAAATTCTTCATACTTGCTCAGAGTGAGATCTTTACTCAATCTTGTTATCCTTCCTAATAGCTATTGTGGTTAATTTGCTAGTCTGGTACTTGTAAGTCAATAAAACTTGTGGAGTTTTTTGTTTTGTTTTTTTAAACATAAAACTGCTCTTTTATCTTTTCTTTCAACTTGGGTTTCAAATCTCTTAGCAATTTTTGTCCAAATCCTTCCAATTTGATTATTTTTTTCCATGTGCTTGATGACAGTTAGATAGGGTTTCTCCAAAATTGACTTTTAGAGGTAGGTTTAGAATATACATGGAAAAAAATTCGAAATCATTAATAATTGAAAAACAGTAAAGTTAAAACCAGCCTGTGACTCTACTTCACACTCATGAGATTAGCAATGATGAGAAGGTACAAAATTAATCACTTGCAGGGACATGAAGGAACTTCATGTTTGGAACTCACTTCTATTGCTTTTCTGGAGCTTATCCCTCTAACTAGAGTTTCCCTCTCCATGTCTCTAAAAGATACATTAAAGGCCAGCTCAAATCATAACTGTTCCCTTCTTATCCACATTAACCATTCCCATCTCTGAATTTCATTGCCCTTTTAGTCAATTAATCATAATTTGGCATTTCATTAGTTTGAAGACTGTTTCAAGTTTTCTCTGAAGCTGCAGGAAACAAAAACAAAAACAACACTCCTTTGTAACAAAGTAGTAGTCGAGAAAAACAGATCAATACATTGGCAACACAGTATTTATAAGTCATCACCTCTACTCCATCATTCCTGAGGCTAAAGATGGTAAGCTCCTGAAGAAGTTAGAGTACAAGATTTTTCTTGTATCCACAAGATCTTTGGTCACTCATGCATGCTTGAGCTAATAAGTGGAAACATAAAAGAGGCTTGCTATCTGTTACTGTGTCTGAGAACCAAATCTGTTACTTCTGCTCATATCCTAGGGATGAAGAGATATTTGCATATTGGGAACAGAGGCACTGTACATGTAGAGAGAAATTGTTGGATCATTTCATCACTTTGCTTAAAAAAAAAAAAAAAAAAAATCTTCAGTGGCTCCCTAATGCCTCCTGAAAAATGTTTCGGTCCCTGAGTCTGCCAGTTCAAAGTCCTGCACAAGCTGGCACCACCTTATTCCTGTTACTGCCTTCCTTTATGTGCAATCAGCAAATTTGAACCACTGCTACTTTCTTTGCTCCTGATATTCTGTCTGTAATGTTTTCCCTCTTGCTTTTGCCTGCTGAATCTCAATCTATCTTTTAAAGGTCTATTCAAATGCCACCTATACCTCTCTAATAGACTTACTTTTTTTAATGCTTTGATAATTATATTTTAATATAGTTTCCTTTGTAATCCTGTGTATTTTATTTGAGGCATTTATGACTATTTTTCTATTAAAGGATCTGGAGGTTTTTCCAGACTGTCAAAGGGGTCTAGGACACAAAAAAGTTAAGAGTCCCTGCTGTATACCATTATCTATATTTTTGCCTACTAGAATATAAATTTAGTGAGGGAAGGAACATGTTTTACTTAAATTTGCATCTCTCTATTCTACACAATAACCTGCACATAGTGAGCAAAGTTTAATGAGCGAATTAAAATATAACTATTTGAGGAGAAAGGAAAAAGATGGGAAGGAAACTGAATTTATTGCTTTGACTTTTACAGTGGTAATGTGTTCAGTCAGATAAAAATGCTTAATCCTGACAAAGATAGAGATTTAATGTCACAGATGGACTTCATTCAACCAACCAGTAACTGATTGTGAGTTTAAGAATTTTTAGCGGTTCTTTCCACCTGATAACTCAAAGAACAGGACATATAACAGTGAAATATTTTAAGTACATGTGAATTTTCAGCATTTTATAAATAATATGGACTATGTGTAATAATGTATATGTAATAGAATATGTGTAAGAAACTGACATGTCCTTTTGTACTCACCAGAGCATATCCCTTTTAGGTCTTCTTCATTCAGACTGCTCTGCACATCCAAAATCCATAGCTCTTCCCTTCGGTCCAGATGAGAGATCACAGCTGTTTTGGAAAATGAAATTCCTGTTTGAGGCAAAGACAAAAACAATTAAAATGTTAAGAACTGGGCCCATTAAGGAATGGAAGCAGGGGCTGAGACATAGATAAGTGGGGAAATGGTAGAAAATATTCATGAACTTAAAGGCATCCTATATAAGCTAGGAATACTGAGATAGAACTCTACCCAGGACTTCAAAAAATCTAAGAGAGGTCATAATATGATATGTAAACTTGGTTTGTTTATAAAATCTAGAAGAAAGTAATTCTCATAAGATCCTAGCATCCTTTTCCATAAATCTAGTTTTTGAATGTCTTCTAAAATGATTATTTTTTCAAAAAAGCTAATCTGATTATATAGAAAAGTAACAAATCAAAGAGCTTGGAATATGACATGTCATAAATGAATAGTCAAGAAAATTGTGACTAAAGATTTCATAGAAATATGAGCAAAAACAAGGACAAAAAATAATCTCCAAATCCCTGCCACATAAAAATAGGACAGTTAATGTTTGAAGAGCTATGTTTTATGATTTTAAAAAGGTTATGTAAGCAATGATGTTAAGTTTTTGATCTTTGGTCACTCATGCATGCTTGAGCTAATAAGTGGAAACATAAAAGAGGCTTGCTATCTGTTACTATGTCTGAGAACCAAATTTGTTACCTCTGCTCATATCCTAGGTATGAAGAGATATTTGCATATTGGGAACAGAGGCACTGTACATGTAAAGCATGATGCTGGGATCCCTTCAGTACTCCTACCCTCACCAGCTCAATGAAATAAAAGAAAATTTTGGCAGTAATAATCATATATTAGATCAAAAGTACCTAACTTTTTCTGTGTCATGGATTCCTGTGAAAGTTTGGCAAAGACCACAGATCTTTTCTCAGCATAACGTTCTTAAACATGTAAAATATATCTGATAACAAAAGAAACCAATCACATGGAAATACAACTATCAAAATATTTTATAAAAAATCAGTTCATGGATCCCAGATTTTAAGAATCCCTGAACTAAATGAATGGAACATAGACTGAAGGAGAAGGGAAACACTGAATACTGAAGCAATGAGAAACAGGGAGACTAAGGATGTTAAAAGTAGGATAAGACTATATAAATATATATATATTTTGAAAAGTTAGAAGTTAAAGAAACTGATCTGTTCATACTCACTGACATATATATATATATATATATATATATATATATATATATATATATATATATATATATATATATATATATGTATATATATACCCACACTCAAACACACACCTTTAAGACCCTCTCCATTTGGTGCAACTTGTGGATCCAGGCTCCATGGTTCTTCCCCTTGCTCCAGCTTAGATATCACCGAAGGTTTGGGAAATGGAAATGCTGCTCAAGGGAATAGAATGTGTCAGAATGGTGAATGGAGTTACACAGAATTGTCCCTGAATTTTGTCTTAGTCTATGCATATGAAGGGAATTGTCCATGAAAATTGTGAAGGAGACATAAAGTAAGGCAACCTTAGGAAACTAGGTCTGTCTGGCTCTTAGTCCCAGGAAGACTGAGCAGGAAAGAGTTCTAGATTTCAACAATAAGGAAAAAACAATTCTAGATGGGAAAATCCAACAGGGACAATAAGAACAAGAACTTAAGACTTCCATATTATAAAAGAGAGTTCTCCTTTAGAGAACTAGAGTAGTGCACTGAGGATTCAGTGTGGAGTGTCATCTATTTCCCACTGCAAAGAGAACAAAGCCCCCCAAGAAATTAGAAACAGTTTTGCTTTGGGGCCAACAGAATCCCTGAGATGAGGGTCTGATAATCGGAAGCCTTAGGTCACCAAGATTCCTAGGATCTAAGAAGGAAATCAGAAAACTACAAAAGGAGGATTCTAAGTCAAAATTGGTCAAAAGTCTTACCCAAGGACACTATGTTTTCATAATTCTCCAGCATCACATCCTTGTACAGGGCCCTTTGAGCAGGGGCCAGATCTTCCCATTCCTTCTGAGTGAAGTACACAGCTACATCCTCAAACATCACCGACTCCTGAAACAACAGATTCCTGCTGCCCCAGGGACAATCCCAGTTTCTGTGAGGTGCAAAATTTGTAGCATGAAGGACCAGAAAATGGGACCTATTGGAATATATACCACTCTAACCAGATGTGAAAGTATCATATAGGGAAGCAATATAAAGTAAAACTACTGAGATAGGAGAATATGGTAGGTACTCTGGTTCCTTTATCTGAATATCAGTCCTTTTTTAAAAATTGTTTTTATTGTTCTCTTTTGTTTGTACATCACTCTGTTTCTCAATATATCCCTCCCAGATAGCCATCCTTTATTACAAAGAATAAAAAAAGAATGTGGGAGAGGGATGAAAGGAAGAATATTTTAAAAAATATTAGCCAAATTATCCAAAGAGTCTGAAATTATATGCAATGTTCACATTCAAAGTCCCCCACCTCTGCAAAAGAATAGAGGGAGATGTTTTCATATATATATATGAAATATATATACACACATATATTCTTTAGATTCAGGTTTGTCATTTTATTTTTAAATCTTTCAGTTTTGATTATTTTGTTGTTTTGTCCATTTTCATTTGTGATAATCATTGTATATATTGATTTATAGTTGTACAGTGCTAAAAGGCAAAAACAAAACAAAAAAACTTTGTTTTCCTTCATCTACTTACTTTATTTTGCATCAGTTCATTTAAGTCTTCTCATCCTGCTCAGTATTCATTATATCCATTGCATCTTTATAGCAAAATAATATTCCATTATTCCAATTGATGGACATGTGCTTTGTTTCTAGTTCTTTGCTACCACAGAAAGTACTGCCATAAATATTTTGGTGCATATGAGACCACCATTTTTTTCTCAATCTCCTTGGGTTGGCTATGGCTAGCAGTAGAATTTCTGAAAAGTTTAGATGTTTTCAGTAATGTTCTTAGCTTAATTCCAAATTTCTTTCTATAATGGATGTAACATTTATTCCTCTTTTTTGCTCAGAATATTAATTTCATTGAATTTATTCCAGGATTTCAGGATCAATTACTGTTACTAAAGGGCTGCCTCACTACAAGCCTAGAAATACCAGTTAGAATTAAAACAAAATCAAAAATCATTTTTTTCTCCATCTTTTTTTCTTGATGGCTGAACTCCTAGAAGAATGTATATGGCTACTAGATATAAATTCATGTATTTCTATTTCAAAGGAGCTCTCTTAACCATGAGTTTATTATCTACTTCCTTCCTTTTCTACTATATTGCATGTTTCCTTCCTTAAAGTTCTAGCTAACTCTAAGCCCTCAATTCTGCAAGGGTCACTAACCTTCCAAATGGAAGCTCAGTTTACTTATTTGCTGAAGCAATTGGAGCAAAGTGACTTGTCCAAGGTCACACAGCTAGGAAGGATTAAATGTTTCACATTTGAACTCAGGTCCTCCTGACTTCAGCTATCCGCTGAACCACATGGGTGTTCCTTACCATGGGCAATTTAGAGGAAGGATAAAAGAGGTCAGTATATAGCCAATTCTTAATATATTTGCTGTGTCTCCTTATAAACTACTGAATGATCTACAAGAGTCTCATTTCATTCTAATATTGGACATAAACTACCAGGGGACTAGCTCAAGTGAAGTTCAGCCCACAGCAACTTTCATCTATCACCAATAATAAAAGCATGCTTATAATGCTTGCTACTGAGACACAGTCTAATCTGGCATTTCTTCAGTGGATTGAAGCCAATGCTAATACCTAATTGGGCCTGTTTTCTTATCAATTGAACTGTAATTCTGACAATGATGAAAAATAAAAGTATTACAGAAAAGGCCTTGGACTTTAATTAAGAGACCTAGTTTTGAATTCTGACTCCAGCAGTTGTTAGCACATGGGCAAAGTCTCAACCTTTGCTTAACTAATGGAAACTGAAAATTTTTTCTTTCCTTGTTGCTTTCCAGTTTCCTTAACTATGAAACAGAGAAGTGATTTATACCTAAATAAATCATTGTTAAGAAAAGCACTTTGTAAACCTTAAAGCACACAAAAAAAGTCTCATACAATTAGCTCACAAATGTTTTATTTCCAGCACTCAGCCTAGTGCTTATATAAAGCATCCTTTGTGTTAATACCAGTAAGGGCTTGTTGAATGAGTGATTGAAAACAGCTTTCTTTTTCTTTCACCCTTAAGATATGACCTGGTCTTAATCTATATGGGAAAAATTGAAGCTACTTAGTGGGAGTTTACTTCATAAACACCAATATTCACCATGTTGTATTTCATTAGGAGAAACAGTTTTCATTTTTCTTTCTCTTCTAACTATGCATGACCTACACTGGCAGTTTGTACCCCTACATAAACAAACTCAGTATGTAAAACATTGCTCTATTTCAACAAAAAAAGTTCAGAGAAGTTGCGACCTCTCCAGGATCTCACAAGCAGGTAAGGGGCTGAGTAGGGATTTAAACTCACATCCTGACTACAAAGCCACTACTCTTCTAAAATAATATAGTGTGAATTGTAGATCTGACAGAAAAATAATCTGTCAAAAGAAAGTTTCTATAATCCGTATCAGGATTTCTTTGTAGCCAGTTCATTCATGTATTCATTTGACAAAAATTTCTTTAATTCACATTAGAACACTGAGGCTGATGCCAAGCAATAGTAGTAACAGTCATAACTCACATTTATTCAGCACCTAACAGTTTACGAGTAAGAACCCTGAAGGGTTGGACATAAAGTTTTGTTATCCTTATGGGTAAGGAAACTGAAGTTCTGAGAGGTTATGGAATGTATTCAAGGTCACCCCTAGGACATGGCAAAGCTGGGAATCAACCCCAGGCTTGAGGGCTCCACTTTCAGTGATGTTGGTAGCATGACCAGCAGACACTATTCGTGGGCATAAATAAATTTAAAAGATCAAGATTTCTCTCTTAAAAGATAGCAACATTTTTTTATATAAATGAAATCCATACTTTTCAAGACAGCTGCCTGAGAATTCTACAGTTATCCTAAAGATGTTATCACTGGTCAAACTCTTTATGATACTATTAGCCAATCAGGAAGCCATTTAAGAAAACCAGTCATCACTTCATAGACACATTTTATTTATTTATTTAAACATAAACATACACACAAGAAAAACCAACCAAAAAAACAGAATCACCCAGCTTGATCATACATCTTATCAACTAGGCTTTGTTCTAAGAACCAAGTTGTTTGATATAGGGGCAAGCATGCTGGTCTGGCAGTCATGGGGCCTGGCTTTATTAAACAGTTGGATGATATTGGGTAAATCTTTCCCTTTTATCATCAACATCATTGTTAAATAACAGAGTGGGATTAAATAGTCTCTGTAGACTCTTTCATGTTTAACATTCTAAGTTTCCAAAAATTGTGTGTTTGACTGCTCCCCACTTTGTAAAAGTCAAATCAACTTCAAAAGGCAACAATTTGCTAGTTTTTAGTTTTTTCTTTGGGGAGCCTGACAATGTCCTACTTAGAATATTGACAAACATAACATTCAAGAATGCAGTTTGTGCAAGGCAGAATACAGATAAACCTACCTCCTATGACCTCAGGTGTTTTAATTCTATTATTGAGGTTTTAAATTGCATTAGATTGAAAAAAACACAGGATATAGGTAGGGAGAAAGCTGCAATACAGAGTTGACTCTAGGTTTTGTTAAAGCATAATCTTCCAGGTTGTTGTTGTTGTTTTTTTTTTTTAAATCTACAGTTGCCAATTATGTCTCTCATAATATATTTATACACTTGATTAAAAAAACATAACTTAAATGCAGAACTTGACATTTATCCCTACTATATTTCAGTTTTCTGCTTCTGGCCATTGTTATTAAGATTTATAACTAGAAGAAAAATCAGAGCTCATTGGATCCAATTATATCCCCCATAAAGAGGAAACTAAAGGCCAGAGAGGGGCCCAAACTGGCCCTATGCTGTAATTAGTAAATAGAAGAACCATGATTTGAAACCAGATCCTCTGACTCTAAAACCAACATTCTTTCTCACTTATCAGGATTTTGTAAATCTTGACCCACATTATTAACTACACCTAGATCAGCTATAAATTTAGTAATTGTGCCATTTATGCTTCTAGCACTGATATGACAGAGGAGCAAAGCAGTGGTACCATTCAACCCTCTGGTTGGGTCTATACCCACTTCTTCTTTGGATCGAATTCTACTAATTCTACTAATTCTAATTTAAGCTTAGAGTCCCTAATGATAATACTGCTGGTAGATGCAAGCGTAGTCACTGGGCACCTCCGGTTTCAGGTACAGGATTCAATAGATTTGTCCCCTGGCTTCTGCATTAGCTTATCCCCATCTCAGTTGGCTAGGAAAGAGCAGAATGAATCACAGCTCACCTGGGGCTTGGTTGTCAGGAGCACAGATGCCATGACTTCTGTGCTCCCCTATTTTGTAGGGGCAAGAACCTCAGGAGCTGAAAAAGGAAAGAAAGCAAGGAATGACATAAATTACATCCTTGGGCCCATCCATCCTGTTCACCCAAATTTCTTTGTTTCTCTCTTCTCTCTTCTCTCTTCTCTCTCTCTCTCCCTCTCTCTCACACACACACACACACACACACACACACACACACACACACACACACACACACGGAGACAGAGAGAGAATATCCATGGCAACGTTCCTGAAGAAGAACAATGACAGGAAGTGAGTGATATCTTGACTTGCAATTCAATTTGGATTTGAGTGAGGCAAGTCAGTGCAAAGTCATGGGCCTAATTCACTCCTGAGATATTGGGATCCAGGAAGTCAGGAAAGCTGGGATGGCCCTCCTGATGTCATCCTTGGCCTTTTAAAATGAAGTCTTTCCCAGGTCTCAAGTCTGTCTCAGATAAGATCCAATCAGTATTTTTTTTTCCCCTGAGGCTGGGGTTAAGTGACTTGCCCAGGGTCACACAGCTAGTGTTAAGTGTCTGAGACCAGATTTGAACTCGGGTCCTCCTGAATTGAGCCACCTAGCTGCCCCTCCCCCCCAATCCATTCAGTATTAAAGGTAAAAAAGGAGGCAAAAGATTGTCCTAAATCACAAAAAGAATCAACCTGGGAGGCCATCAGGATTTCTGGAAAGAACAGTCAATTGCAATCAAAACTGGAAGAAATATAGAGGTTTTGGGCTGGGAATAATTACAGTGAGAGCTAGAGAGATTTAGGTTTAAAGACATAAGCAAGTAGTCTATCTCAAAAGACTTGGATAACTCACGCACAAACTGCAATTAAGTAGAAGGAAAATATCCACGTACCTATGTCTGTGACTTTGCTTAAGGAATCAGAGGATTGAGGCAAAAAGGAAGAGACAAAATTACCTAGTAAAAGAATAGTTAAAAACAGCCATTATTACATAAAAAGCAATGGATTCCAAAGCACAAAGGAAGAGATTCTTCAGAGAGATAGTGCTGAGGGAAACTGAGGCTGAAGACCCTAAAAAGAGTCACTTTCCGAGTTATCCTGACCTAGAAGTCAGCCCAACCCCACCTCCGTTAAGTACCACTAATTTACCTTTCCATAGAGTTCAGCTGACACTACCCAAGTTTTCTATAGAGCTGAACTAAAGCTAAGTACCCCCACTTAACTTTCAATAGAACTGAATTAATGTTAAGTACCTCCACTTAAGCTCTATATAATTTGAACTATCACTAATCAAACTTTCTATAGCCTTACTGAAGCCTATTCAAACCCAAAAGCTCTGTATTGTCTCAAATCCTGTATATGAGGGTGGGAAGAATGGGCAGAAAGGACAGAATTCTAATTCCATCCAAGAGTTCTGCTCCACTAAGATCTCTTGATGATTTATAATAAACTTTTACTTCTATTTTTACTTATAATTTAGTAAATTCTTTTACTTCACCAGCGCCTTATCTCATCAAAAGCCTGCACATCCCCAACAATAGAAGTATTGAAGTGAACAGAGGATGTTAAATGGGACAAAAGTTAAAATGCTGCTTGACCAAATAGTGTTAACAATGTAAAATTACAATTCTTTGAATAAAAAAAATGTAGGCATATAAAAAATTACATGTAATAATTTTTAATTGGGTTTTTAAATTTGGTTTAAACTCTTTTTGAGCAAACACTTAATGTGGATCAGCACCCACTTATCAATTCTTTCCCCAGTCTTCCAGGCTAAGCTGCCTTTACACAAAATTACCAAAGGAAAAACACCAACCAATTTGTAAGAAATTTGTTATTTTCTAAATTGTAAATATAATTTTTAAGTTAATCACTAAAACAAGGTGGAATTTTAAAATGGCAAATACTAGAGGAGAGGCAGATGACTTTGCAATACCTTGACCTCATTAAAATCCAAATCCATTTGCAAGTCAAAACATCACCCCTCAGACGTCATTGGTCCTCCTCCAGAATCTAGGACAAACGATTCTAGACGGATGGAAATTGACAAGTGATGGTAAGCAGCCTCCCCCCTCTCCCTCACTATCTCGTTAGGCAAACCCTGACTCAGTGGCGCCCGATGAACGTCGCTCACTCCTCCCGCCTACCTCTTTCTGCCCACGCAGCAGATCCGGCCACAAGTATCTACAAATGCCAAAGAGAATCTGGGATTCCCTCCAAAGATGCACGTCTTTGTGTAAAGAGGAATCCCGGAAACCCCTCTCTAATACTTTTCTCGAATCTCAGAAATGTGGGAAGGAGTCTATGGCCTTCACAGCACCGCTGTTTAAGACGTCAGCCTAGCGTTTGGTCCCAGAGTGCTCCACAGCAGGATGCACCCAGGGCACGCTTGCTCCCCTCAGGGGATAGTCTGGGGGGGTGGCTCGGGGCCTGGAGGCAGAAGCAGCGCTGAGGGACTGAGCCCAAGGCCCCGTAGCCCTCTCGTCCCGCGCAGTAGGAGAAGTGAAGCGCCCAAGCCGGGGAGGGGAAAGGGGGTGCGGGTGGGGTGGGAGAGGCCGCAGCTAGGTAAGACTAAGGCGGGTTTTACGTCTTCTAACTCCTCCCAACTCCTCAACTTCTCGGGCTTCAACCAATGCCCTTCACTGCGTGCGGCCTGGAGGGGACGGCTGCAGCTAGCGGGGCGGGGCGGGCGCGTCTGCCCAGAAGCCGGGGGCTTTCCTAGGCATAGGGGACCGGAGCACCGTTCCGAGCCTCAGTGGAAATTCCCGCCCCCCGGCCATGTCTCACGTCCGGCCCTCTCAGCTCCCCCCAATTCCCGCCACTTACCGGGACAGAATATGGGAAGGGGTCCTGGGGCGGCCGCTGTCGGGAAGGCTCGGCGCCCCTTCGAAGGGCAAAATCGTGTCGCTTAAGAGAACAATGGCGGATCTGGAAATAAATACGTCTCCTGGAGTCTTCCGGTGCTGAGAACGAGCCCCCCACCCTCTAGGATGCGAGGAGGTCACTTCATCTCGATGGTTTCTTTGTTCCTATTTTCCACCCTTTTTTCCAGTCTCAGGCACTGGGGCGGGGATTTGGAAGCAGGAGGCGGGCCCGATCTCCCCATTGGATGGAGGGGTGGCGGCTCAGCCACTGGACAGGCGAATACTGGCGAGAGGGGTCCGCCCTTCCACCACTACTACAAGCGTTTTTGACTATCCGGTCATTCGCTTACACGGCCCCGCCGCTGGACCCTAAGGAACAGGAGTCCTCGGGAATTCTTCAAGTTCTGCCACATGATTTCTCAAAGTGTCTGCCCCCAGGGAGGGGGGGGCCCAGTCTCAGCGCCCGCATTAGTGCGCAGGCACTTTCCCTAGGGTAGTAGCCCAGTAAAGACGCAGTTTTCGAGTCTGAGTCAGATGTTCCGACTTCCCAAACACCCCTGTTCAAAAAGCAAAACTGCCCTCTTGTGTAATGGTAAAGTGTCAACTAAGGGAAAAACAGGAGAACCGAGTGACCTGGTAGTGATCGAATGGTTGTACCCCTGGGTGCAAGGTGCTCATTGTAGAAAAGGAACTAACGCGGGAAGTGGGGCCTGAGATACCCGTTACGTGCCAGAATCAGGGAGTGGGAGCGCCCCTCCCCGTCACTGTGGACTCCCAGGAGCGAAGGGAAGAGATGGAAACACATCGACCAATAGTCTTGGGAATCAAGGGAATGCCCATCAATCGGTGTTCGATTGTAAGGGAATATTACTGTGCTGTAAGAAATGAGTTCAGAAAAACCTGGAAGGATTTACGTGAACTCAGGAAAAGTGATGCGAGCAGAACCAGAAAAAGATTGTATTTAGTGATAATATCGGACAAAGATCAGCTGTGAATTATTTAGTATTCTCAGCAATGCAATGATCTGAGACACTCCCAAAGGACTCGCTTCTAGTTTGAATACAGACCGAAGCACACTATTTTTCTTTCTCTTTTCCTTTCTTCCTTTTTTTTTTTTCTTGCTCTCTTTCTCTCAGTCTTTTTGCACAAAATGATTAATGTGGAAATTTTCACATAATGCACAAGTAGAACCTATATCAGATTGCTTACTGAAAAAGGAAAAGGGAAAGGAAGCAGAGGTCGGATTTGGAACTCAAACTTGTTTTAAATGAATAACAAAAATTATTTTTACTTGTAAGTAGGGAAAATGAGATATTATTTTAAAAACTCTTCCTTGATTCATCAGTCTTCTCTAGTTTGTTATTACATATCTCTTCTCTTTTTTTGAGCCAAGCTCCTTGAAAAGGTCATCTACAATAGGTGCCTCAATTCTGTTTTTCCTTCTCTTTTTAACTCCCTACAGTTTAGTTTCTGGTCTTATTAATTAGAAAAATTACAGAAAATTGTGGACTCTCACAATGAATTACAGTATTAATAAAAATTCCCATTGCTATAACACTGTAGGACTTAAAAAGTGCTTTCCTCACTGTAAAGAAGATGGGGAGCCAGAAGACTGGGCCTGAATTCTAGATTTGTTGCTGTGTGACCTGGTGCCACGTCACTGCATCTCTCAGTTTACTTATCTATAAGTTGAAGGATTTGATTAGGTCATTTTATTGGTCATTGGAGGTTTGGATATTCATCTTTTCAGCTAGGTTTGCTCCTCAAAGGTAGTTATTATCTCTGGCACTTCCTGCTTCAGGCTCAAGTCAATGCTTTAAGCAGAAGTAATTAATACTCTTTGTGAAAGGGCAGAAATCCTTAATTTAGGATTGGTAGAAGATTCTCTAATTTTGCTCCCTTGTCTGAGATTCTTCTGATATCAGTCAACAGGTGTCACAGCAGAGAAGTATAGCCTCTTGTATTCATGGCTATATTATCTTTTTACCAAGCCTTTCTGGATTGAGAAGAGGTCATCCTAGTGAGAAACATTATTCTAGTTTATAGTAAATAGCTAAATGCTCATCTCTTCCAACTAAGCCATAACCAGGAAAAGCCACACTTGTCCAATAGTTGTAAAACAGTTTTTGGAAGGCAGGGGTGGCATGTCATGGTTCCCCACTTATTAACTCAAAAGTTCTCCTGTTGGTCACTTGGTAATGAGCAGCTGAAACAGAGAACAGGAGAGTAGACTTTGTTCTTGCTGTTCAATTGTTTCAGTCACATCTGGCTCTTGCTGACCCCATTTAGGGTCTTCTTGGCAAAGATCCTAGAAGAGTTTGCCAGCACATTTTACAGATCAAGAAACTGAAGCTATTAAGTGATTTGCCTAGGATGACATAGCTCTGGCAAAGGACAAAGTTTTGGTAACTACTTTAAAAAAAAAGGATTTCACAGGCAAATCTCACATTGATATTTGTCTTTGCCTATTTTTGACGTAAAAATTGTCAACGTCCAAAAGGGCAACACCCTTACATGTGGATATGACCTCAACAAATTATCTGAGAGAAAAGGGGGAATAGAAACATGAAACTAACTCTGATACTTACTGAATCTCCTGAATGCACATCTTAGATACATTCTTCTCAATTAATTCCTCTTCTGTTTCAAGACATAGATCAAGCACCACATTTTACATGAAACCTCACAGTTGTTACTGGTCTCTCTCCTTTTGTAACTGTATATTTATTTTGTATAGAGTTATTGATGTGCTACTTTTCCTTTCCCTAAAATAGAAAGTCTTTGAGACCAGAGATTCCTTCATTTGGGTTTTTTGTATCCTCAGTGCCTAGCACAGTGGTTAGCACAGGGTTGATAACTAAACACTTGTTGTTTGCTTATTTGTTTGATTGATATTATATGAGAATTCCTTTCCAGAAATAGATCAGAAGAGATGCCTGAAGATGTTCCTCCTTCAAATCTGAAGTTCAGAGATCTTTTCCTTCTTTGTATCATAAGCATCTAATATAGGGGCTTCCATATCATGGATATTCAATAAATATGAGTTCATGATTGTAATAGAAACATTGTATCCCTTGAGGAAAAAGGAGGAAAGTTGGTTGAAACCAGGACTTTCTTCTCTCTGTGTATAGATCTAATTCCATCTGCTGCAGTGTCATTTCCTTCTTATGTCCAGCCTTTACCTGCTCCAGTGTTTCTGATCCTATTATATATTATCTCACACTCTGTGAATCAACCTAACTAGTTTTCTCTCTGTTCCTTACCCAACTATCTCCTTCCAGCAAGTCAATAAACCTTTATTAAGTATTACTTTGTTCTAGACACTGTGCAAAGCATTGGGGATGCCAAAAAGAGGCAAAAGGCAGTCCCTGACCTCAAGGAGCTTACAATTAAATAAGGGAGACAAGTTAGCAAATATGAACAACCTGAAAATGATGGTGCCCTGGACACGAGATGTGGATATGACTAAAATAAGTCAGTTACAAACCACTTATTTGTAAACCTTTGAGGTTCTCCCCTTCTACATCATTACCAGGACCCCCACAAGGTAAGTTGAAATTTAAATACAATTTTGCTTCTCTCCCTAAATATCTCCTGATATTGTTTGGTTATTCTCCCTTTGTCTATCCTCAGGCTTCCAAAAAAAGTAAAGTCATCACAACAGTTACTTTCTGGCCTAATTGTGTGTAATAATTAACCTCATACACAGGAACAGGACAAGGTTCAGGCAGAAAGTGTTTTTCCTATGCTTATAAAAGGCTCTCATCATCAAAGAGCACTTTAACTCCACCCTGAGTGGCCTGGAACGGGATCTCTTGGGTTGTAAAAATGACATTCTGGGTTTCTGTGCTCATAATCCTGGTGACCACTGTCCTGGTGGTGCTGCACAGGTTGGGAGCCTTCCGCCAGAGGAGAGTCAATGAGCCCCCTCTGGACAAAGGCCTCATCCCCTGGCTGGGCCATGCCATGGACATGTCTAAGGATGCCTCTGTTTTCTTGAAGAGGATGCAAGAACGTCATGGGGACATCTTCACTATTCATATTGCTGGCAGATACATCACCTATGTAACAGATCCTTTATCTTTTGATGCCATTCTGAAGGAGAGCAGAAGCAAGCTGGACTTTTCTGAGTTTGCATCTGATTTGGTGTTCAAAATCTTTGAGTTCCAAGTGCCAAAAAATCATAGAAGTATGATGACTAATAACAGCTCAAAGCACTTGATGGGTAATGGTTTAGTTGGTTTGACCCAGGCCATGATGGATAGCCTGCAGATCCTGATGCTAGAACCTGATGCTGGTAGGAGAGCAGGACCTCAGGAGTGGAAGCAGGAAGGGCTATTTCAATACTGCTACAATACTGTCTTTAGAGCTGGTTACCTGGCCTTGTTTGGGAATCTACCTACTAATGGCAAGAGAGACCATGCACAGGACTTGCTTCAATCCCAGAAAATCTTTGAGGAATTCAGGAAATTTGACATTCTTTTTCCTCGGATGTTTCACTCTGTGATCCTGCCCAAGGAGAAGAAAGAAATCAAGAGACTCAGATACTTCTTCTGGGATATTCTTTCTGCAAGGCAGATGCTGGAGAAGGATAATGTGAGTGGATGGATCCGTTCTATTCAGCAGCAACTGGTTGAAAATGGAGTGCCTGAGATAGGACAGAGCCAGTACAATCTGGTATTGCTTTGGGCTTCCCAGGGCAACACAGGTGTTGTGTCCTTCTGGGCCCTCCTCTTCCTTCTGAAGAATCCTGAGGCTCTGAAGGCTGTGAGGGAGGAGGCAGAAGAAGTCCTCAAGAAAATGGGGCAGGAGATGAGACCAGGTGGGGCGCCCATCACTGTTGAGTATAGAATGCTACAGCAGACCCCAGTGCTGGACAGTGTCATGGAGGAGACATTACGCCTGAAAGTTGCTCCTATCCTGACCAGGGCTGTGAAGCAGGACATGATCCTGAAAATGGACGATGGCAGGGAGTATGCTGTCCGCCAGGGGGATCTAATTTGCATGTTCCCCCATCTTTTCCTTGAGATGAATCCAGAAATCTACCCAGACCCCACTACATTCAAATATGACCGTTTCCTGAACCCTGATGGAAGCAGAAAAGTAGCTTTCTATAAGCAAGGGAGAAGGCTTAAATCACACATGTTGCCATGGGGTGGTGGCCCTTCCATCTGTCCTGGGAGGTTCTTTGCCCTCAATGAGATGAAAATGTTTGTGTTCTTGATGGTCACACAATATGACATAGAGTTAGTTGATCAGGATGTGAAGATCCCTTCAGTAAATAGGAAGCGGTTCGGAATTGGTGCCATGCAGCCAATACATGATGTCCAGTTCCGATATCGGATACGCTTCTAGCTTGATGGTGAAAACATTTGCACAAGGTCAAGGCTGCAGGGGGCTACAGACACTCTGTCCCCTCTTGACCTACCCGCTCTTTCCCCAGATTCTTTTCTCCTGTAACATGGTTTTCATCCTCACCACCCTCACTAAACTGCTCTCCACTGCACTTCCCAATAAACACCCCCAGCTGTCTTTTCTCAGACCTTTTTCATGTTTGTAATTTTTGCTATTCTTTACCATCTTTTCCTCTTACCCTTCCTTAATCTCTTTGAGTGCATCTTCTTTTGCTGATGGGCAGAAGTTGTAGAGAGATTGGTTTCACCTAAATAACAGGGTAAAAAAGTCTCTAATCCATTGAGGGTGTCCCGTGGTAAAATGGGCTGCATTGAACACAGTGGGGCCAGAGTCATAGGACAGTGTCACTGAAGGTCACCAAACAAAGATTAGCCAACTCCTTTGCAGGGATGTTGTGCAGAGGATTTTTGCTCAAGTACAAGTCAGACTAGATGGCCTCTATGGTCCCTTCCAGGCTGAGATTGTAGCAGTGAACAGCCATTTGTTTTCTTGTTTTCTGCTCCTTCTCCATCTCCTCTGCAGACTCATCCTCTTTCTTCTGCTCCTGAGCTTCCAAGGTTCTATTCTTTTTTCTCACTCTCTCTCTTGGTCATCTCTTTCACTCTCAGGCTACAGTTAGACCTTGTATTCAGATCATTCCAACTTTACTTTCCAGATCCAGATCGAGTATTGCTTCACTTCCAGTCCAGGATATGTGGTTAACTTTGGCATCTTGATGCCTCAACTATACACATCCTAGACTGAAATTATGCTTATTCCCTAAAGCTGTCTTTTTCCAACTTTTGCCTCTTTCTATTGACAACACCACCATCCTCTCAGGCACCCAGACTCTCTCCTCTCTTGTCCTCATAGCTAGTCAGTAATTTATTTCTTCTTCTTTACTCTCACATATGTCCAATCTTTTCTTTTCTTTTGGCTTTGTTATTTGAAAATATTAACTTTTAATTCTTATTTCCTACCATTATTTCCTACCCGTTTTTCTGTCTCCATTCTTTTTTTTTTCATGTACACAGAAGAACATCAGGGAGGATTCAAAATATATGACAACAAATACCAATTTAAGAAAGTATATATGTTAGTAGAAGAAATTATATTTATGTGTGTCCATCTTTACTTCCTTGTAAACTGTTCTTTTGTTTTCTGCTGTACTCCTTATTTACTTTATTCTTTTTCCCTCTTTCGCCCCCCCCCCAAAAAAAAACTCCCAAGCAGACACAGTTAAGAAAGGATGTTTTTATATATAGATATGTAGGGATATACATACACATACATACACATACAAATAGATGCACATATGTCCCTTTCATCCCCCCACTACCCCCAAGCAAGCTACAGTTAAGAAAAGCTATATTTATTCATACATATGTAGATATATACATACATAGACACACATGTACCTCAGATACACACATGTCTAACTACTAATTCTTTCATTAAATTCTGCTCTATATTTTGGCTTACTATTACTTAATCTCCCCCCACCCAAAGATTCCTCCCTTGTCTTCTCCTCTCTTGCTTCCCCATCTACCTATCCCTCTCTTATTTCTTTATAGATTTTGGAGGACACTATAACTTTCATGGCATATATGCAGTGTTTCCTACTGAATCCATTCCCTATGTGAATAGGTTTTTAGAACTATGAACCCTCTTCCCCTCTAATGCCTCTGTGTCTATTTTTCCTCTGCACCTCATTTGTATAACATGATTACTATTTTTACCTTTACTCTGCCAATCTTTCTTTTAAACTGCCTTATTGTTGATGTAAATATTAAACATAAAATATACATTTCTCATGTAAAAAAACCCAGACAATTTTTCTATGTTTAAACAATTTGTCCATGTTGAGTTGCTTAAAATTGCTCTTTGATATTGGCTCTTATATGTTACGTTTTCTGTTTAGTTTGGATTTGGTTGATAAAAAGTCCTGAAATTTGTTGAATATCTGTTTTTTTTCCTCATTGAAAATTATAGATAATTTTGCTGGATATTCTATTTTTGGCCACAGACCTAATTCTTTTCCTTGTCTACAAATGATTCCAAGGGCTGTGGTTTTTTATTGTAGTTACTGATAAGTCTTGAACAATTCTAATTGTAGCTCTAGTGTATTTGAATCTTTTTTCTTGTTTCTTATAAAATTTTCTCTTTGACCTGGGGGTTTCAGATTTTGGCAATAATATTCCTATGTGTTTTCCACAAAGGATCTTTTTGAGGTGATGACTAGTAGATTTTTTTTTCTATTTCTACCTTCCCCTTATGTTTTATCATTCCAGGACAATTTTCTAGCATTATTTCCCTATCTCAACAGTCCCTTTGATATAGGCTACAAGTTTCATTTTTTTAAAGTAACATTGTGATAACATTACTCCCCATCTTAAGGAGATCCTGTATCTCCTATTTTCTTCAATTTGACATCCAAACTTTTTCACAAAGCAGGGGCCCAACAGGCAGGGTACTATGCTTTTTTTGTTCACTTTCTTCTCCCATACATCCCCTGTATATATCATCTTTTCTCTCTGTGGAGAGAAAGTTTCTGATTATTTCATATACAGAGCTTTGCTTATGCATTGTGCAATATAAAGAACACTGGAGTTGGAATAAAAAGACCAAGCTTTAAGTCCAGCTTTTGTAACTGGATGTTTAAAGTCATTTCATCTCTATAAAGCTCAACTTTTCCATTAAATGATCTCTAATGAAGTAATCTCTAATCACTTCTAACTCTAAACCTTATGATACTCTGCCCAGAATAGCCTCTCCCATATCTCTACCTATTTAAATTTAACTCATCTTTAGATTCATGAATATGTTTTATATCCTGCCACTAATTACTATCTTCTTGAGGATGATTCCCACACTGTATCAGACAGTAAGGATTGGTCAGTATTTCCCCAGTGCTGTTTGGACAGAGGTTACCTTGACTGATGGCAACGTTTTTCTTGGTTGACTTGGTTGCTATATGTCAGATATTAGCATAGGTAGCATTATCCATTAAATCGATTCACCTAAGTTGAGAAATATTTTTTATAGCAAGTTTCTCTGAAGAAGACCTAATTTCTCCAATAAACAGAGAAATGAGTTCAATTTATAAGACTATACGTCATTCTCCAGTGGATAAATGGTCATAGGATATGAACAAGTGGTTTTCAGATGAAGAAATCAAAGTTATCTATACTCATAAGAAAAATATATCAAATAATTATTAATTAGAGAAATGCAAATTAAAAAACAACTCTGTGGTACCACCTCACATCCATCAAATGCTAATATGACAAATGAAGGTAAATGATAAATGCTAGAGGGAATATTTCTATATTGGATCCCTATAGATCCAAATTGTTATTTAAAATGTCTACATCAATTCACAATTCCAATACATTAATACACTTATTGGAATTCTGAATTGATGTAGACATTTTAGATAACAATTTGGATCTATACTCAAAAAGCTATCAAACTGTGGATATAATTTGATCCAGCAATACCACTAGTGGATCTGTATCCCAAAGATATCTAAAAAAGAGGGAAGCCAACATATTTTTACTAAAAATATTTACATCTGCTCTTTTTGTAGTGGTAAAATATTGGAAATTGGGGGGATACCCATCAGCTGGGGAATGGCTGAACAAATTGTGTACATGACAATAATAAGATACTATTATGCTATAAGAAATGACAAACAGGCTAATTTCAAAAAAAACCTGGAAAGGCTTAAAGAACCAATGCAAAACGAAGTGAGTAGAACCTGGAGACCATTGTACACAGTAACAGCAATATTGTATGAAGATCAACTGAATGACTTAGGTATTCTCAGCAATACAGTGATGTGAGACAATTCTAAAGAATTCATGATGAAAAATGCTATTCACTTCCAGAGAAAGAGTCTTTCTTTGTTCAAATCTTCTCATACAAAATAATTAATAAGGAAATGTTTGTATATGTATAACTTATATCAGATTGTTTATTGTGTCAGAGAAAGTGAGAGGGAAGGATAGAATTTGGCACTCAAAATTTGAAAAGAAAAAATAAAGCAATGACTGTTATAATTGTTTTTACATGTAGATGGGGAAAAAACTTTTAAAAAAGAATCCTCCCTTGATCCATTCAACCCCATTAGTTATCTCATATCTTCCTGTTGTTTTTTTTGCCAAGTTTCTTGAGAAGACTATCTACAATAGATGCTTTAATTACGTTTCCTTTTATTCTCTTCTTAACTCCCTACAGTCTAGATTCTGGTCTCATTATTCAAACAAAACTGCTGTTTTCAAAACTGTTAATGATGTCTTAATTGTCAAATCTAATGGCCTTTTTTCATTCCTCCTTCTTTTTGACCTTTCTGTAACCTGTGATAACTGTTGATCACCCTCTAAGTAGTTCTGCACACAAAAGGGTGGGCCTGCTGAAAGGAAGTAACTGGTCATCTGCCTGATCACTAACTTTTTTTTTTTTTGGTATTCAATTGCTTGTTTATTTTTTACATTGCTTTATGAATCATTTTGGAAGAGAAAAGGGAAAAACTATGGGAGATATTTAAAAAAACAAAACAGAAAAAAAGAAGTGTGTTGATTCATATTCAGTATCCTTAGTTTTTTTTTTTCCTAGATGCAGACAGAATTTTCTGTCCAAAGTTTACTGGGATTGCTTTGAATCACTGAACCACTGAGAAGATCCAAGTCTTTCATAGTTGATCCTCACCAATTCTTGCTGTTTTTGTATACAATATATTCCTGGTTTTGCTTGTTTTACTCAGCTTCAGTTCATCTAAAATTTTCCAGGTCTTTCTAAAGTCAGCTTGTTCATCATTCTTTATAGAACAATATGTTCCATTACATTAATATACCACAGGAAGTTCAGTCATTTCCCAATTGATGAACATCTACTCCTTTTCCAATTCTTTGCCACCACAAAAAGAGCTGCTACAAACATTTTTGCACATGTGGATCCTTTTTCATCCTTTTTTGATTTCCTTGGGATACAAACCCAATAATGGCACTCTTGGGTCAAACTGATCATTAGCTTTACACATGTAATTACTAGATAGACATATTCCTAATTTTACATTAACTGCTATTGTTATTGTTTGTCCATTCTAGAAGAGGACCTTGATATGAGGGAGATGATATCATGACATGCAAGTGGATTGGATTGAAGTGAGGAAGAACTGTGTACTTTCTCCTCTGGAGCTCTATTTGGATGTAGTGACATAATACAGAATGATTGTGATAATGTCTAGATTTAGTGAACCAAAATGAAATTAGGGTTTCTGGTGGTCAGGGAGTTAAATGATAAGGTCTTGTGGAAGATTCAGGGTTCAGGGAACCAAATGGAGAGGTTTGGCTTCCCTTCACCCCCTTGGAATTTGGCACAAGGGTAGGGAATTTTGGGGACTCCCTTCTGGCAGCACAGAAGTTCACTGTAAAGGAATTTACAGACCTGAAAACCTAGATTGATAAAAGAGGTTTATTCATAAAGTCTGGTTAGGGAAATAGGTGAGGGTAAAGAGAGGGTGGCACTGGAAAGAATATTCCAGTGGACAGAGGCTCCATGGCATAGCTGGCATCTTTGGAATCTCTGCAAAGAGAGGGTTTTAGTTTGGCTCTTTTATAATGGGAGCTTTAGCGGAAGGGAACTCATGGGTGGAGTCCCAAGTTGGCTTATAGCTGGGTTTCAGCTTGAGCTAGAATTTGAATTGAATTCAATAAGTTTTTAGGACTGAGCTGATCCCACCTAGATCATAAGGATGAAGCTGTTTGTCCCTTGGGGTGAAGTCCCTCACTGAGGCAGAGTTGAAGATTTTCTCCTTTAAGGATTTTTAGAGTTTTAGGGTCCCCTCTTCAATTGGAGATGGCCCTAAGTTAACATTCAAAACCATGAAGCATGAATTAAGACTTCCCAGGGCTTCTCCTAAGGACAGTGGTGGTGGGAGGGAAAATAGTCTAAAATTCAAGGACTGAATACCTACTGGTGGCCAATGGAAATATTTCAGCTTTTAGGAAGTCTCTGGAAGTAACTGTGAGCAACTATGATGGGAGTGTCACTTGGTGGAAACATATACTGCACTCTCTTCTTATTAATAGAATCACATCTTGCTTCCCTGTAAACTTTAGTATTCCTAGAGCATCCCAAGTATTGCATATAGCCTACATCTGTGTCACAGAAATTGCTGAGCTTCATATTAGAATTCTGAAAGAGGAATTGGGAGATAGATTTAAAAACTACTTAGTTATTCTCTAGCTACTTTTTAATTTTCAAAAGCTCAGGTGGGAAAACTGTGTAAAGGTCAAGTGACTCTGGGCCTTTTGAATAATTGGGTTGTCCTTATTAACTGACTTTACTTATTGAGCCATTCTCTCTGGGGTGTTAGTATAGTTGTATAGAAGGGATCTGGGGCTAGAATAGTGTAATGGCAATAGAATCTATTCAGTTTATCTTGAGAGTATAGGAATAAATGGATTATTCCTTAGAATAATCAGGAGCATATATTTAAGACCATCAGTAAGCATAATATGCAATAGAAATAAACTGCAACCTTTCCCAGTAAGATCAGGAGTGAAACAAGGTTGCCCACTATCACCATTACTATTCAATATAGTACTGGAAACACTAGCCTCGGCAATAAGAGCCGAGAAAGAGATTCAAGGAATTAGAGTAGGAAATGAGGAAATCAAACTCTCACTCTTTGCAGATGACATGATGGTATACTTAGAGAACCCCAAAGACTCTGCTAAAAAGCTATTAGAAATAATTCAGAATTTTAGCAAAGTGGCAGGATACAAAATAAATCCACATAAATCCTCAGCATTCTTATATATCACCAACAAAATGCAACAGCAAGAGATACAAAGAAAAATTCCATTCCAAACAAATGTTGAGAGTATAAAGTATTTGGGAATGCATCTACCAAAGAATAGTCAGGAATTATATGAGAAAAATTACAAAACACTTGCCACAAAAATAAAGTCAGATTTAAATAATTGGAAAGACATTCAGTGCTCTTGGATAGGCCGAGCGAATATAATAAAGATGACAATACTCCCCAAACTAATCTATTTATTTAGTGCTATACCAATCAGACTCCCAAGAAACTATTTTAATGACCTAGAAAAAATAACAACAAAATTCATATGGAAGAATAAAAGGTCGAGAATTGCAAGGGAACTAATGAAAAAAAAGTCAGAGGAAGGTGGTCTAAGTGTACCTGATCTAAAGCTATGTTATACAGCAGCAGTCACCAAAACCATTTGGTACTGGCTAAGAAATAGAACGGTAGATCAGTGGAACAGATTAGATACAAAGGACAAAAAAGGGTACATCTATAGCAATCTAATCTTTGACAAACCCAAAGATACCAACATTAGGGACAAAAATTCATTATTCGGAAGAAACTGTTGGGAAAACTGGAAATTAGTATGGCAGAAATTAGATATGGATCCACACTTAACACCATATACCAAGATAAGATCAAAATGGGTCCATGATTTAGGCGTAAAGAATGAGATCATAAATAGATTAGAGGAACAGAGAATAGTCTACCTATCAGACCTGTGGAAGAGGAAGGAATTTATGACCAGAGGAGAATTAGAGATCATTATTGATCACAAAATAGAAGATTTTGATTACATCAAACTAAAAAGTTTCTGTACAAACAATACTAATGCAAACAAGATTAGAAGGGAAGTAACAAATTGGGAAAATATTTTTAAAAGTAAAGGTTCTGACAAAGGTCTCATTTCCAAAATATATAGAGAACTGACCCTGATTTATAGGAAACCAAACCATTCTCCAATTGATAAATGGTCAAGGGATATGAACAGACAATTCTCAGATGATGAAATTGAAACTATTTCCACTCATATGAAAGAGTATTCCAAATCACTACTGATCAGAGAAATGCAAATTAAGACAACTCTGAGATACCACTACACACCTGTCAGATTGGCTAAGATGACAGGAACAAATAATGATGAATGTTGGAGGGGATGTGGGAAAACTGGGACACTGATACATTGTTGGTGGAGTTGTGAAAGAATCCAGCCATTCTGAAGAGCAATTTGGAACTATGCCCAAAAAGTTGTCAAACTGTGCATACTCTTTGACCCAGCATTGCTGTTATTGGGCTTATATCCCAAAGAAATACTAAGGAGTGGAAAGGGACCTGTATGTGCCAAGATGTTTGTGGCAGCTCTTTTTGTTGTAGCTAGAAACTGGAAGTTGAATGGATGTCCATCAATTGGAGAATGGTTGGGTAAATTGTGGTATATGAAGGTTATGGAATATTATTGCTCTGTAAGAAATGACCAGCAGGAGGAATACAGAGAGGCTTGGAGAGACTTAAATCAACTGTTGCTGAGTGAAATGAGCAGAACCAGAAGATCACTATACACTTCAACAACAATACTGTATGAGGATGTATTCTGATGGAAGTGGAAATCTTCAACATAAAGAAGATCCAACTCACTTCCAGTTGATCAATGATGGACAGAAATAACTACACCCAGAGAAGAAACACTGGGAAGTGAATGTAAATTGTTAGCACTACTGTCTATTTACCCAGGTTACTTATACCTTTGGAAGCTAATAATTAATGTGCAACAAGAAAATGGTATTTACACACATATATTGTATCTAGGTTATATTGTAACACATGTAAAATGTATGGGATTACCTGCCATCGGGGGGAGGGAGTGGAGGGAGGGAGGGGATAATTTGGGAAAATGAATAAAAATAAATTAATTAATTAAAAAAAAAAAAAGAGTTGGGAAACTGTAGTCCAAGGGTCAAATTTGGTTTTGAACCTTTTTCCTATGGTCCACAAGCTAAGAATAGTTTTACATTTAAATAAAATAAAACCTTATTTACAAATTGTAAAAACCTGACAGAAAGAAATAAAATGTAGAATCCATGACACCAAAAAAAAAAAAAAGTCAAAAATAAAAAAAGAATCTATTCAGTTTATCAGAGAACTTTAAGTTTTGCTTTTCTTTCTAAAACTAGTTATATTTTAAGGCAGGTGATATAAACTTCTACGCTGACTTACAGTATCAATTATAATTCCCATTACTCTAATACTTTAGGACTTTAAAAGTGCTTTCCCCACTGTAAAGAAGAGAATGCTAGATTGGGAGTCAGAAGACCTGGGTCTGAATTCTAGATTTGTTGCTTACTAGCTGTGTGACCTAGTGCCAGGTCACTGCATCTCTCTATACCTCAGTTTACTTATTTGTAAGATGAAGGATTTGATCAGGTCATTTGATTGGACTATTCCATTAGAAGTTTGGATATTCATCTTTTCAGCTGATCTTACTCTTCAAGGGCAGCTATTATTTCTGGCACTTCCTGTTTCAAGCTCACATTAATGCTCTTTGAGAAAGAGCAGTAACCCTTAATTTAGGATTGGCAGAAGATTTTAATTCTGCTCCCTTGTCTGGTTTCTCCGAGTTCTTCCTAGTCAGTGGGTATGCTATCAGGGAAGCACAGACTCTTGTATTCATGACTATGATGTCTTTTTACCAAGCCTTTCTGGATTGAGAAGAGGTCATCCTAGTGACAAACATTATTCTAGTTTATGGCAAATGGCTAAAGTCTAATCTCTGCTAGTTAAGTCATCACCAGAAAATATATATTTGTCCAACAGTTGTAAAACAGTTTTTGGAGGGCAGGAGTGGCATGTCATGGTTCCCCTCTTATTAACTCAAAAGTTCTCCTGTTGGTCATTTGGAAATGAGCATTTGAAACAGAAAACAAAAAAGCAGTCTTTACCCTTGTTGTTGTTCAGTTATTAAGGTTATGTCTGGCTTCTTGATGACACCACCTGGGATTTTTGTGACAAAGATTTTGGAATAATAAACCAGCACATTTTACTGTTGTGGCCATGTTTTAAGAGCTCATGGCATATGAGCCCTTTAATCTCAGAGGAAAGATGAATGAAGTGGGGACTTCTAGGATATGAAAAGAGCTCAGCTTGTGGACAGTAGACAATCCCCAATCACCATTCAGAGAAGCAGCTTATGGGTATTGGGTATGCATGGTTTCCACCAATGGGAGGAGAGCCAATCCAGCAATTCAGCAGCTTACTCACAGGTGAGAAGCCCTGTTCAGGCATCCCTGTTCATGTACCCACTGGCTGTGACCTTCCGACTCACCAATTCCCACGATGATAAATTAATGCTTCTTGCTCAACAAGGGCATTTCTGAAACATGGCAGAAAACTTATTGTGCATCAAGGGATGAGGTGGCCTCGGTACTCCCTCTATGCAGGGTGCCATAATTCAGCAATTCCCTCCTTTTATCTTTTAGATAAAGTCCTTTCTTGAGCTGCAACCTCTTTGATATTATTGAATGGGCACTTCACAAATAGCATGAGGGGGTAGGCAGTAATAATCATTGCTCCTGAGTTTTATTACTGTGATTGTCCCTTGGCATCTAAAGCTGCATACCTATTCCTCCATTCTTGATTTATATCTGCCCCTATTTGAACTTTCATTCCCCAGATTGGTTTCGGGGCCCCAGCACCACTAAGATGCTCAAAGTATAACTTTATGCTTGCTCCTGGAGCAAGCTGAGTGGCAATCAACTGCTCTAAAAATTCTGTCATCCAGAATACTGCCTGGCCTGGAGTCAACACTGTCCATGTGAGTGCTTTCCAATGATTGGGGTACAAAATTTCCCATAACATTGTTTCAAGTTGTAACATATGAATTGAGTCCTTAAGCTGGGTTAGAACTTTAAAGGGAAGTGGTTCATGTCTGCGTCTTCTCTGCCCTGGGTTAAAAGGGACATCTTCCTCTATAACAGGATATAATTCTTCCTACCTCTACGTGTCTTTTCCTTGATCTCTAGCCAGCTGCAAAATTTTTTGAAGTGAAGATAAAGAATATAACTGATTACCTTTTGCTTTTTATCCGCTAAGTGTCACTGAGTTCTTTGTTTTATATTTCCATTCCTGCTTTTCCTCAGTTCTTATTTCATTTTTTTTACATTAGGAGAACCTTTGAAAGTCTGTAGGTCTAGATAGACCCAAAAATAAGGCGGGGCTGAAGGTGGTGGTAGTGAGGGAGGCTATATATTATCATCCTGCTCAGGCTCAAGAGAGGGATATCTACTGCTAAGAAATGGACCTGTCTGTGCTCTGACTGTAAATTGTAAATTTCCTGACCTCCTTTTCTGGTTCTGATTTCAGACTTAGTTTAATGGGCATTTGTTCATTAAAAGCAGTGAGCAATTTACCAAAAATAATCCATCTATCACAATTATAACAGCTCTCTTCAGGTATCCATGGAGAAATTTTGTAAGCAATATCCAGGAATTTCCTAAGGTCTCCTAATTGAATTATGTACCCCTGATTTTCTAAACATTTATATATATAGTCCTGACATATGTTTCCCTGTCTGAAGGAAGTAGGATGTTTATTTTCTGCCCCATTAGGTTACTGAACCACTATCCTCAGCACTCTGCCTGATCTGGAACCAGAGCAGCTTGGTGGGCTCTCCCTTTGGAATCCTCAATAGAGGTTGTCTTGACCACGTAGTAGAGCTTGACTGAAAAGTAGTTGCTCTGGCACCCTTCAAAGTTCTGTTCGGGCACCAGTTGTTATGGCTATCTTTTAAGAGCTCATGGCCTCAGTTTACTTGTTCCCATAATCACAAATCAGTGTTCCTTCCTCAATAAAGGCATTTCTGCAATGTGGCAGAAAACTTACTGTGCATCAGGGGTTGAGGTGGCCTCGATACTGCCTCTTAGCAGAATGCTATACCCTTGCATTTTACAGATCAGGAAACTGAAGCAAACGACATTAAGTGGTTTGCCTGGGATGATGCAGCTCTGGCTAAGGGCAACATTTTGGCAATTACTTTTTTCATAGGCAAATCTCACGTTGAGATTTGTATGTGCCTCTTTTTGCTTATAAGATTGTCAAAATTTGAAAGGGCAACTCTTTTATACTTCAAAATGACTACAACAAATTATCTGAGGGAAAACTGGGAAAAGAAATATTGAAGCTGACTCTTAATTTCACCACTAATTGCCCATGGAGTGCATAATTGCAAAACCTATTCCTATACCATGTGTTCTGCTTCTTCCTGTGTTTTAAGCCTATAGCTTTACAGATTTCCACAACAGATCTCCACCATGCTTTTGGAATGATTCTCAGTTTTTAGCAACATTAAAAGGCACTCTTCCCTACTGTAGCTCTTCTGGAAAAACTACAACAACAACAACTCCAAATGGAGGTAGAACAGATATCTCTTTTTTTTTATATGCCAGACTAGAGAAATGAATTGTGGGGGCACTTTTAAAAGGCATAAGGAAAATAGAAAACTGAGGGCTCAAAAAATGTCTACCCTCATGTTTCCTAGCTTACCTGAGTTTTGATAATACTTTACCCCAGTCATTTCAAGGAGAATCTCAAAAGCCCAGTTATAAAAGAATCATTATGCTTTTTCCTGGTATATTTGTGGAAATATTGATTGGTTGTTGTCCTTTGTTCTCTAAGAAGACTAAAATAACATTACTACGTTAGGATCAAGATACAGTGTATCTGACTGGATCTGATTAAACAATATGAACTTGGAATGCTCAACCAACAAGTCAGGCATGAATAATGCCTGTAAACATTAAACTCTTTTGAGTTACCTTAATTCTGCTTTTCTCATAGAGCACAATGCCTTTTTTGATGTAGGTACCATACTGGGTGGTCATTTGTCAAGTGTCTCCCAAGTCATGCAATCAATTACAAAGTTCTTAAAAAAGACCTTGAAAGTGTCCTTGTATGACTTCTGACCACCATGTGAGCACCTTCCTTAGGTGAGTTGTCCATAAGGTAATCTTTTAGGCAAATGTATGTTTGACATTTGAAGGATGTGGCCAGCCCATCAGAGTTGTATTCTCTGCAATAGAGTTTTCCTTTTTTTATTATCTAAATTTTTAAAATTTTTACAAAATAAGAAAAAAAAAGAATAGAAAAAAGAAAAGAAAACAAACCAAACCAAAATAGAACATTGTTATGTACCTAGCAGAACATCAAAGAGGATTCAAAATATATAATAATAAATTTCCATTTCAAGAAAGCATGCATAATAATAGAAGAAATTATATACATGAGTGTCCATCTTTTCTTTGTTTCCTTTTAGATTTTGTTCTCTGCTGTGCACATTTTTAACTTTATTCTTTTACCCCCCTTTCGTCCTCTCCATTTTCTTGAAGCTGGCTAAGTTAAGCACAGATATATTTATATATACACACATAGAGATATACACACACATATAAACATTAACATTCACTGACAGACTCACATCTATATACACACATGCATAGAGCTACATGCATACATACCTACATATAATCAGACACATACACAAATATATATACACACATTTATGTAAACACGCATCTAAAATAATATTAGTATGGGTGACATATAATACAGATTTATCTCTTGATTGAATCTTTCAAATTTGACTTTATTTAAAATCAATAATTACTAGCCCTACTTTTTTTTTCTAATCAGTTCTACTCCTGATCCTTGTTTCATTGTTTATGTATATCTTTTTTTTTCTCCTATCCCTGATCTACTTTAATTCTGTTCCTTAACTTGTCCTGCAATCCTTAACCTCCTTCCACACCCCTTGTCTTTCTTTCCCTCCATCCATCCCTAGGACCTTATTTCTCTGTATATTTTGGAGGGTGCTATACCCTTCCTGATGTATATGTAGTGTTGCCTATTTAACCCATCCCTGATGTGAGCAGGTTTTCAGAACCTTTCTCCCCTCTCTAATGTTTCTGTGTCTATTCTTCTTCTGCACCTCATTTGTATAACATAATTACTATTTTTACCTTAATTCTGACTCAGTCTTTTGAGCTACCCAATTGCTTATGTCAATCTTAAACAGATGGTATACATTTCCATCTGAAACCATAAACAAGTTGCCCATATTAAGTTCCTTAAAATTTATTTTTGATATTGGCCCTTATATATTGTAATTTTTTTTTAATTGAGTTCAGATTTGGTTGAAAAAAGACCTGAAAATCTACAAGTTTGATGAAGGTCTATTTTTTTATTCAATATAATAGATAATTTTGTTGGATATGATATTTTTGACCACAGGCCTAATTCTTTTGATTACTAGTATATATGAATCCAGAAGCTGTAGTCTTTTATTATAGCTGCTGTTAAGTCCTGTACAATTCTTTTATTTATTTGTTTATTGCTGTGGCAATTGGGATTAAGTAACTTGCCCAGGGTCACACTGCTAGGAAATGTTGAGTGTCTGAGACCAGATTTGAATTCTAGTTCTCCTGACTTTAGGGATGGTACTCTAGCCACTTTCACCTAGCTACCCCAAGTTCTGTACAATTCTAATTGTAGCTCCAGCATATGTGAATTTTTTCTTGTTTCTTATCAGATTATCTCTTTGATTTGGGGTTTTTGAAAATTTGACAATAATATTTCTGTGTTTTCCACAAAGGATTTCTTTGAGGTAGTGAACAATGGGTTTTTCTATTTCTATTTTCCTGTCACGTTCTATCATACCAGAACAATTTTCTTGAATTATTTCTTGTATTATTGTGTCAAGGTCCTTTTTTTGGTCATTACTTTCAGGCAGTCCAATTATTCCTATATTATCTCTTTTTGATCTGTTCTCTCCAGGGATCTGGCCTGGAGGCATTTGCACTTCACACTGGTTAATAACTAGTCTGGGGTCTTTAGATCTTCTTGGGTTGTGTAGGAGGATCCAAGTCTTCTTGATCTTACACCAGTCTATGTTCTCTCTGAAACTCAAATTTGTTCTGTTTGTGGGGCAAATCTAGAGAGCTTGAAATTTACTTATCTACTCTGACATCTTCCCAGAATCCTCCCTGCAACAGATTTTCAATACTTGATAATTTAGCTCAAGAAAAGACCTTAGGGTCAAGTACCTTATCCTGTCAGGTGGTCTTGAGTATCTTCCTAAGGCAATTCAAATAGAAACAGTTCAGTGATATGGCACTAGTAAGACTGTCCAGGTTTCACAGGCATATCAACAGTGAGTTCAGCACAATGTCTCTATAGAACTTCAGTTTGGTAGTTAGTCTAAAACTACCCATACCAATGACTACCTATACCAATAAGTGAAAACATTGGTTTTTTTCTAAAACCTTTTCTCTAGTTTGTTGTTCCCTTGCAGAGAAAAAGCTTCTACTAATTGTACTAACAGTCAAGTTCAGATGACATATATTTTGGGAAGTGGCAACAAATTAAGTCATCTGGAGCGTTCAGACATCAAGCAGATGTACTAAGAAGAACTAACTCAGGACTTGAGTGAAAACAGCATTTCCTTTCACTCATATCTTTTTTATTTACTCCAAGGGCAAACTTTCTGAATAAGGTGAATTCAGGTAGACACTAATTCAATTATAAAAATTAATACAGCATGAAATCCATTCCATTGTAAAATCAATACAGTAGAAGTCAGAGGTCATATTCGTTATCTTTTCATAGTATTCTTTTTTAAGGGATGGTGAGATGATCACTTAGATAGGGTGTTATAGAAATATTCCTGCTGAGGTGTGTACTGAATACCCTGAGAAGTGTCTCCTAAAGGTGGGACTTTAAGAGAGGGCTCCAATAGACAGGGGGATGTATATCACAGGAAAGTGGCTCAAATTGTTGTTCTGATACTCAGTGTCTTTGTGATCTTATGCAAATCACTTCTCTCTATCCTCCTTATGAGTCATGTGGTTCAAATGTATACAGATCCACGTACATGTGCACATTACCTACATAAGCCACACACCTGCATGTATGCATGCACATAGCAACTTTAGGCATTCACAGGCCACAATTTATCCAGCCATTTCTTTTTTTTTTTTTTTTTTTTTAGTTTAGAAAAACATGTTTTATTGCACTCTGAATCATTCTTCCATAAAATCCCTTTTCTTTTTTTTTTTTTTTTTAATTTTTTTTATTATATATATATATATATTTTATAATATTATCCATTGTATTCATTTTTCCAAATTACCCCCCCTCCCTTATTCCCTCCCCCCGACGACAGGCAATACCATACATTTTACATGTGTTACAATATAGTCTAAGTACAATACATGTGTGTGAATATCATTTTCTTGTTGCACAATAAACATTAGAATCCGAAGGTACATGCAACCTGGGCAGACAGATATTAGTGCTAACAATTTACATTCCCCTCCCAGTGTTTCTTCTCTGGGTGTATCTACCTCTGTCCATCATTGATCAACTGGAAGTGAGTTGGATCTTCTTTATGTTGAAGATTTCCACTTCCATCAGAATACATCCTCATACAGTATCGTTGTTGAAGTATACAGTGATCTTCTGGTTCTGCTCATTTCACTCAGCATCAGTTGATTTAAGTCTCTCCAACCCTCTCTGTATTCCTCCTGCTGGTCATTTCTTACTGAGCAATAATATTCCATAACTTTCATATACCACAATTTGCCCAACCATTCTCCAACTGATGGACATCCATTCATCTTCCAGTTTCTAGCTACAACAAAAAGAGCTGCCACAAACATTTTGGCACATATATGTCTCTTTCCGCTCTTTAGTATTTCTTTGGGATATAATCCCAGTAGTAGCGCTGCTGGGTCAAAGGGTATGCACAGTTTGATAACTTTTTGGGCATAATTCCAGATTGCTCTCCAGAATGTATCCAGCCATTTCTCACTCTCCAGGCTCTCGCTTTGTTTCTTGAATTGTACTACCATAATAATGCTGCAACGAAGATTTTGGAAGGCTAGAAACATTTCTTTCTGACTTTAGCATCCTTAGTAATAATTATAATCATAACTCATCTTTATATAGTATTATTCTCTGCTAATATCCTCTTTCATCATAGGTGTGAATCTTGTGGAACTATAGTAAGTACCAAGTACAAGTACTGAATTAGAGAACTGTTAAGCACCATGCTAAACAACCATTGTCTCTATCAATTCCACTGACTTAGCACCTTGTTTCAAGTTCTGGCCCATAACATGTCTTTCTCATGAAAGTTTTCATCTATCTTTTCACTACCCCCAAGACATTGAAAAATTTCCTCTCCAAATAGAGTCTATTAGGGAGTAGCATTAGCATGGGCTGGGAAGTAATGCCCAGGTAGGTGTGTGTGTGTGTGTGTGTGTGTGTGTGTGTGTGTGTGTGTGTGTGTATGTGTGTGTGTGTGGTGTCTCCTGAGAAAACATGTTCCCTCTACATAATATCAGGGCATCTTAAAGTCAATAAATCTCAATAAATCTCCTTGGTTGCCCTATTTGGCCAATTGCCTATTTCTAGTGCTGGACTTATGGACTGAACTACTCACAGAATGTTTCACCCAATGATGCCTTTATACAGCATACTAGTCATTGTTATTCTGATATTACTGGAAAAGGAAATGGCCAACCAGTCCAATATCTTTTCCAAGAAAACTCCAAATGGAGTCCCCCAAATGAAAAGACTCAACTACTACCACAAATGCTTCTTATATGCAAATGTTTTAAGTTTCTCTAACCTCAGTCTCCCCCACATTATCATCTTCATAAAAATGAGAGGGTTTATAAAGAGTCTCAAAGATTCTTTCTGGCTTTGACCTTGTTTGTTCTGTGTTCTAAATTTCCCTGCATCTCCAGCAGGGGTGTACCTGGAAGATGTTAAGGCTATGACTGATTGTTGCTGTCAATCCAAGGAAAACTCTGGGACCCCTTCTCTGTTCTGACTAGCAATCTCTAATCATTTCTTGCCCCCAAAGTAAACTTCTTGGAATCCCTGCTGTGAACAGCAGTCTCTAACTTCCCCACATTTCTGCATCCCCTCCCTTCCTGTTATTCTGTTGATCCTAGAAGGATCCCTGACTAGGAGCACAGTCAGAGACTAGAAGCTGCCTAAACTGATCCTGCTTTCTTGAAATGTGCTATCACCCTGTGATAAATAACATGTGATCCACCTTCTGTTCCATGTAGCTTCTGAGACATCTGAGTATATATATAACCTGTTTTTGGAAATGCCTTCACTGAACTTTCCTCTGTGGGTCATACAAGTCATTGATCTGTATTTGATCAATTTTTTTTTAACCCTTACTGAATGCCTTACTTTATCTCTTGATTAGCTTTTCAATCTGGTTTTTATAGAAGTGTGACACTGTCTACATAGGATTCCAATTATTTGTACTTTCTGATTCTCAAAATGTTTTTGGCAGAAAACCCAAAGAAAACTACAGTTTAAACACATTTTTGGTTTCCATCCTCACATATGTCCTGGTAGTGTGGAACTGTTCTGTCTTTGTCTATTCTCAGATCTCTGAAAACAGTGAACTCAGCACAACAGTTGCTTTCTGACCTAATTCCATATAATTAACTTCTTGTTCCCACTTAGCCGCAGGGCAAGGTACAGGCAGAAAGGATCTTTCCTATGCTTATAAAAGTCTCTCATCAGCAGAAAGCTTTCACTTTTTCTTGAGAGGCCTGAGAACACAGATCTCTTATGCTGTAGTGATGGCATTCTTGGCTTCTGTGCTCATAGTTCTGGTGACCACTGTCCTGGTGGTGCTGTACAGGTTGGGAGCCCTCCGCCAGAGGAGAATCAATGAGCCTCCTCTGGACAAAGGCCTCATCCCCTGGTTGGGCCATGCCATGGACATATCTAAGGATGCCTCCAGTTTCCTGAAGAGGATGCAAGAACGTCATGGGGAGATCTTCACTGTTCAGATGGTTGGCAGATACGTTACTTTTGTCACAGATCCCTTCTCTTTTGATGTCATCCTGAAGGAGAGCAGAAGCAGACTGGACTCTTCCAATTTGATATCTGATTTGATATTTAAAGTTTTTGAATTCCAAGGACAGGAATGCCATGGAAATATCATGCACAATTCTACCCCAAAGCACTTGATGGGTAATGGTTTAGTTGGTTTGACCCAGGCCATGATGGATAGCCTGCAGATCCTGATGCTAGAACCTGATGCTGGTAGGAGAGCAGGACCTCAGGAGTGGAAGCAGGAAGGGCTATTTCAATACTGCTACAATACTGTCTTTAGAGCTGGTTACCTGGCCTTGTTTGGGAATCTATCTACTAACGGCAAGAGAGACCATGCACAGGACTTGCTTCAATCCCAGAAAGTCTTTGAGGAATTCAGGAACCTTGACACTCTCTTTCCCCGGGTGTTTTACTCTGTGCTTCTACCCAAGGAGAAAGAGGAAATGAGGAGACTCAGACATTTCTTCTGGGATATTCTCTCTCCCTGGCACATCTTGGAGAGGGATAATGTAAGTGCATGGATCCGTTCTGCTCAGGAGCAGCAGGTTGAAGAGGGAGTGCCTGAGAAAACACAGAGCCAGTTTAATCTATTAATGCTCTGGGTTTCCCAGGGCAACACAGGTGTTGTGTCCTTCTGGGCCCTCCTCTTTCTCCTGAAGAATCCTGAGGCTCTGAAGGCTGTGAGGGAGGAGGCAGAAGGAGTCCTCAGGAAAATGGGGCAGGAGAGGAGACCAGGTGGGATGCCCATCAGTGTTGAGTATAGAATGCTACAGCAGACCCCAGTGCTGGACAGTGTCATGGAGGAGACATTACGCCTGGTGGTTACTCCTTTCCTCACCAGGACTGTGAAGGAGGACTTGATCCTGAAAATGGATGATGGCAGGGAATATGCCCTCCGCCAGGGAGATGAAGTGTCCATCTTTCCCTACCTTTTCCTCCACAGGGACCCAGAAATCTACCCAGACCCCACTACATTCAAATATGACCGTTTCCTGAATCCTGATGGCAGCAGAAAGATAGTTTTCTACAAGCAAGGGAGAAAGATCAAGCCACACATGTTGCAGTGGGGTGCCGGCATCACTGTCTGTCCTGGGAGGTTCTTTGCCCTTAATGAAATGAAAATGTTTGTGTTCTTGATGGTCACACAATATGACATAGAATTAGTTGATCAGGATGTGAAGATCCCTTCAGTAAATAGGAAGCGGTTCGGAATTGGTGCCATGCAGCCAATACATGATGTCCAGTTCCGATATCGGATATGCTTCTAGCTTGATGGTGAAAACATTTGCACAAGATCAAGGCTACAGTGGGGTACACTCACTCTCTCCCCTCTTAAATCACCCGCTCTTTCCCCAGATTCTTCTCTCCTGTAATATGGCTCTCATCCTCACCACCCTCACTAAACTGCTCTCCACTGCACTTCCCAATCAATACTCCAGTTGTCTTGTCTCAGACCTCTTTCATGTTTGTAGCTTTTACCACTCTTGACTAAACCTTCCTTCTGAAGACTTTCTTTTCCCTCATGTGCCTTTCTGACCCTTCCTTAATCTCTTTGAGTGCATCTTCTTTTGCTGATGGGCAGAAGTTGTAGAGAGATTGGTTTCACCTGAATAATAGGGTAAAAAGCCTCCAAACTATTGGGGCTTCATTGAACACAATGGAGCTAGGGTGGTGGGGCAGTTTCACTGAGGGTCAGTAATCAAAAATTGGCCAACTGGGGCAGCTAGGTGGTGCTGTGGATAGAGGACCAGCTCTGAATTCAGGAGTACCTGAGTTCAAATATGATTTGAGACACTTAATACTTTCCAGTTGTGTGACCCTGGGCAAGATCACTTAACTCCAATTACCTCAGGGAAAAAAAGAAAAAAAGATTGGCCAACTTCTTTGTAGGCATGTTGTGCAAGGGATTCCTGCTCAAGCACAAGTCTGACTAGATGGCCTCTATGGTCTCCTCCAGGCTGAGATTGTAGCAGTGAACAGCCATTTGTAGGACATCTTGTTTTCTGTGACCCTGTTCTCTGTCTGAGTGCTCCTTCTCTGTTTCCTCTGCAAGCTCCTCCTCTTTCTCCTGCCCCTAAGCTCCCAAAGTTCTTTTTTGGCCCTTCTATTCTTTCTTTTCAATCTCTCCCTTGATCATCTCTTTCACTCCCAGGCTACAGTTAGACCTTGTATTCAGATCATTCCAACTTTACTTTTCAGATCAAGCTGTTGGTTCCCTTCCAGTCTAGGATGTGTGACTACCTTTGTATAGTTGCATCTTATGTCCCAACTATACAGATCCTAGACTGAAATCATCCTTATTTCCCCAAAGCTGAGTCCTTTCCTCTTTCTGTTGTTGACATCACCATTCTTCCAGTCACCCAGACTTTTAAGTGTTTGTTTTATTTTTACTTCCAACAGAGGCTATGTCCTCATAGCCAGTTAATAATTGATTTCTTCTTCAAACTCTCTCAAATCTCTTTATCTTTTTTTATTTACTTCCTCATGAAGCTCTGGCTGTGTGGGGCTTCACTTCTCATCTGGATTGTTGCTATGCTTTCTTTCCCAGCCTCCCGGTCCCAACAGTCCCATTAATAAATTACAAGACTTATCACCCTAAAATAATACTCTGATAATATTATTGCCTAGTTTAAAAAAATATCCTGCACTTCCTACTACCTGTAGGATAAGGTCCAAGCTCCTTAACCCTGTGGTTAAAACCCCCAACGGGCAGGCTCCACCCTTCCTCTCTCACCTTTTTCTCTCTTAGATTTCTCATAAATCCTAATTTTTTCCTCACAATGGACCGTTTACAATTTGTCTAAGATGTTCTGATTTATTTCATATGCCAATCTTTATTTATGCATGCTATATTATTAAGAACCTTGAAGTTGGAATCCAAGTCCCACATTTGTTATTGTAAATGAATTAGAGTCATTTTACCTCATAAAGCTAACTTCCTGTTCCACAAAATGAGAGTCTGATTTGGTGATCTTTAATCCTTTCCAACTCTATATCTCATGATACACTGCCAGAATACTCTCCTCCTTATTTATACTTATTAAAATTTAACCCAGCTTTAGGCTCATGTATGTTTTATATTCCACCATTTGTTTTACCTCCTAGAGGGTGCCTCCCAAAATGTAACAAAATAAAGATTGTTTGCTATTTCTTCAGCATTTTTTAGACAGAGGATGCCTTGATAACCATAGGTTTTTTGGTTGGTTGGCTGCTGTATGCTTGGAAAAACATATTAGTATAGCTCACAGGGCCACTCAATTTTTCTAGCAGGTGTCTGTGATAAAGTTCACTTTTCTCAAATATATAAAGAACTGTGTCTAATTTATAAGAATAAAAGCCATTCCCAAATTGACCAATAGTCAAAGAATATGAACGGGTTATTTTCAGAGAAAAGCAGTTATTGACAAACAAAAAACTATCAATAGGCATAGTGCTCTAAGTCACCATTGATTAGAGATATGTAAATTAAAACAACTTGGAGCTACCTCCTCACATCTGGAAGATTTATTAACATGACAGAAAAGGGAAATGGCACACATTGGAGAGGATGTGGGAAAACTGGGCTAGTAAATGCACCCTTGATGAAGTTGTGAATAAATTCAATCATTCTAAAGAGCAATTTGAAATTCTGCCCTAAGGGCTATCAAACTATTATAACCTTTGATCCAGCAATACTAAGTCTCTATTCCAAAGAGATTCAAAAAAGAGTAGAAAGACCTATGTGTACAAACACATATAAATCAGTCTTTTTGAGTGACACCGAATTAGAAATTGAATGGAGGTTCATCAATTGGGAAATGCTTTTAATAGTAATAGTAATAGAATACTGTGTTGCTATAAGAAATGATGAGCAGACTGATTTCAGAAAAAAATCTGGAAAGGCTTACATAAATTGATGCAATGTGAAATGAGCATGACCAAGGAACTATGGTATAAAGTAACAGCAATATTGTATCAAGATCAACTGTGAATAACAACTATTCTCAGTGATACAGTGATCCAATACAACTCCAAAGGACTAATAAAAATTCTCTCCACATCTCGAGAAAGAACTGATGAAGTCTGAATGGAAATTAGACCACATTATTTTTTACTTAATTTATTTGTGTTTTTCCTATTTTGATCTGTGAGTTCTTTCAAAATGTGATTGATGTAGAAATGTGTTTTATATGATTGCATATTGTACAACCTTTATCAAATTGCTTACTCTGTCAGAGAGGGAAGAAGTAAGAGAGGCAAGAGGAAATGTGGGACTCAAAATTTTTTAGAGAATGAATGTTAATAATTGTTTTTGCTATAATTAGGGGAAAATAAAATATTATTTAAAGTTTTAAAAGACCATTCAAATTAGAGAAGGTATTCTTTCATCAGCTATGGTTTATATTTAATTTCCTATGAGACCAATAAAGTGCATTTCAATTTGACAGTCATCTCTTCAGCACCTACTGTGTGCAAAACACTACTCCTTCTTACTGTGAAATTTGTAATTTGATGAGCTCTTTGACTCATGATCCAGTGCTCACCAAGGAACTTCTGGGCTACTCGGTGGGAGTTAGCACAGTGTGTGGGTAGGAGGGCAGTGTACTGAGGTAGAAAGAGCATTGGAGTTGGAATCTTGTAACCTGCATTCAGTCCCTTTCTGCTAAATTGCTGTGGGACCTTTAGCAGATCACATTTTTCTCTGAGCCTCACTTTCTTTTTGGGTTAAATGAGGCATTTGGAGAAAGATGAAGTATTGTCCCTAACATTCTGACTCCAATGTTGTAAACTCCATTTGAAGTCTGATATTCTGGGATTGTGAATGAGCGCTTTCTTCCTGATGTGACAATACATGGTCTTGTTGCCTTGGAAGTGCTGTTATAACTTGATTATTACAAGAAAAAATTGACAGCTTTTTTTCTCAGTCTGTTTTTTACATGTTTTTTTAGTTAGTGGGCTTTAGATCTCTAGAACTTCTGGATAAATGGATAAAAGCAAGTTTCTGAACATGCTGTACCCCCCAGGAGGGCCAGGTTGAGCAGCTGGCCTTTGTCTCACACATTTTCTTAATCAGCTGTAATGCCATTTTGAGACTCACTTTCTTCATCTGTACATTGGGAGTGAATATCACACCTTCTAGGTGGAGTATGATGCTTTGGGGGCAACTAATATTTAGGAGGTAGTGGAAAAAATCCTTTTTTCTTCTACTGGTTAGTTTGGCTTTTGCTACAAGTTGAGGGGAACCAGGGACTGTAAGCTATCTGGTCATTTTCATAACTTAGGTGTCCTAGGAAACAATTCAAGTATAAAAGCGTTTTGAAGATGGGTGGGTGAAAAGAGAAAACAGATTTGGGAGTTTTTTCTCTCAGCATTCTCCGAAGAACTCATCACCCATCACTTCAGATACCCAGTCTTGTATCTCCAGGATCTCAAAGATGCTGTGTCTCTGCAGCAGAATTTCAGAGTATTGCGATCTTGCAACCAAGGTTTTTAAGGTATGGAAACCATAACTAGGAGGATGTCTGTAACTATTGCTGGAAGCAAAGGAGAAAGCCTCCTCTATCTTAGCAGTAATGGGAATTAGTTAGAATTGGGAGTGGGGAAGGTTGCAGCTTCCTGGATCTTCTACAATTGTTTTTTTTTTTTTTTCTTTTTTTCCCCTCTCTTTTGGTGCTCCTTTATAACTTCTTACATTGTAATATTCTTCTCTAAAATGTAATGTTCTCTGGGAGCAGGTTTCTTGGGGGGCTTCTCGGGACAGTCTTCCTTTCAATTCAGTAATCACCACAAGTGTAGCCAGGGATTAAAGTCCAAATTTTTTATTGTCCCCTTCAAAGTCTTGTCTCCTTCACTTGGGGCCTGGCTAGTTTTTCTTTTTTTTTTTTTTTTTTAATTTTTTATTTTATTTTATAATTATAACATTTTTTGACAGTACATATGCATGGGTAATTTTTTACAACATTATCCCTTGCACTCACCTCTATTCAGATTTTTTCCCTTCCTCCCCCAGCCCCCTCCCCTAGATGGCAAGCAGTCTTATATATGTTAAATATATTACAGTATAATTTAGATACAATATATGTGTGTAGAACCGAATTTTTTGTTGCACAGGAAGAATTGGATTCAGAAGGTAAAAATAACAGTTTACATTCATTTCCCAGTGTTCCTTTTCTGGATGTAGCTGGTTCTGTCCATCATTAATCAATTGGAATTGGATTAGTTCTTCTCTATGTTGAAGAAATCCACTTCCATCAGCATACATCCTCGTACAGTATCATTGTTGAAGTGTATAATGATCTTCTGGTTCTGCTCGTTTCACTCAGCATCAGTTGATGTAAGTCTCTCCAAGCCTCTCTGTATTTCTCCTGTTGGTCATTTCTTATAGAACAATAATATTCCATAACATTCATATACCATAGTTTACCCAACCATTCTCCAATTGATGGACATCCATTCATCTTCCAGCTTCTACTGGCTAGTTTTTCTGGAGGCCTTCCAGATCTTGGTTTCAGTGAAGAAGCGAAGGAGGACAGCTTGCCACCACTTCTCTGGTCTTCCCTTGTTCTGATTCTGGTTGAGTTTGTCCGAGCTAATATCCTCTTTCATCATAGGTGTGAATCTTGTGGAACTATAGTAAGTACCAAGTACAAGTACTGAATTAGAGAACTGTTAAGCACCATGCTAAACAACCATTGTCTCTGTCAATTCCACTGACTTAGGACCTTGTTTCAAGTTCTGGCCCATAACATGTCTTTCTCATGAAAGTTTTCATCTATCTTTTCACTACCCCCAAGACATTGAAAAATTTCCTCTCCAAATAGAGTCTATTAGGGAGTAGCATTAGCATGGGCTGGGAAGTAATGCCCAGGTAGGTGTGTGTATGTGTGTGTGTGTGTGTATGTGGTGTCTCCTGAGAAAACATGTTCCCTCTACATAATATCAGGGCATCTTAAAGTCAATAAATCTCAATAAATCTCCTTGGTTGCCCTATTTGGCCAATTGCCTATTTCTAGTGCTAGACCTATGGACTGAACTACTCACAGAATGTTTCACCCAATGATGTTTTTATAAAGAATAATAATTATTGTTGTTCCTATTTTATTGGAGAAGTGTTAGGTGAGAACTCAGGTTGTCTGGACAGTTCTCTGATGATTGGGATTACAAAGTGAGAACTCAAGTTGTCTGGACAGTTCTCTGGCTTGGAGTTCACACCTTTGGTTCAGGCCTTTAGAGGGAGTTTATACCTTTGAAATTCTGAGGTGTAGTTTACATGTTTAAAAGAAGTTTGCACCTTTAAGAGGAGGAAGTTCATTGGTTGAAGTATGTCCCCAGGCCTGGTTGAGTTCTCACATGCCCATTCTCTGGGAGGATAAAAGGAGGGCAACATTGGATCTGGAGGAGTCTACTCTAGGTCAGAGTTGGGACGGCTCTCTACAGGAAGAAGAGTCTGGCCAGGAGATTGAGTTGAGACAGCAGATCTCCTCCCAGAGAGCGATTGGCAGTTTCTGGAGACAACAGAACATTATATTTTGGCGCCCAACGTGGGGCAAGGACTTTTGCTTATCCTGACAAGGACTTATTCTGAGCTCTTCAGAGGAGCTAGCCGGGACCTTTGCAGAGAAGGAAATGCCCAACCACTCCAATGTCTTTTTCAAGAAAACCCTAACCCAAAGAAGTCCCACAAATGAAAAGACTCAGCTACAACCATTATGCCATTTTTATGCAAATTTTTAAGTTTTCCCCACTTCAGTCTCCCCCATATTATCATCTCCATAAAAATGAGAGGGTTTAGTAGAGAATCTCAAAAATTTTCCAGGCTCTAACCTTGTTTGTTCCATGTTTTAAATTTCCCTGCATCTCAGACAGGGTATACCTAGAGGATGTTAGGATAATGACTGATTGTTTCTTTCAATCCAAAGGAAACTGTGGGACCCCTACTCTGCTCTGACTAGCAATCTCTAATCATTTCCTGCCCTCAAAGTAAAGTCCTTGGAATCTCTGCTGTGAACAGCAATCTCTAATTTCCCATATTTCTGCATCCCCTCCCTTCCTGTTATTCTGTTGACCCTAGAAGGGACCCTGGCTAGGGTCACAGTCAGAGACATGCTTCTGTTGGCTAGAAGCTGTCTAAACTGATCCTGTCTTTTTTTTTCTTGAAATGTGCTATCACCAAAGACCTCATTTCCAAAATATAAAGAAAATTGACTCTAATTTATAAGAAATCAAGCCATTCTTCAATTGATAAATGGTCAAACGATATGGACAGACAATTTTCAGATGATGAAATTGGAACTATTTCTATTCATATGAAAAGGGTGCTCCAAATCATTATTGATCAGAGAAATGCAGATTAAGACAACTCTGAGATACCATTACCAGTCAGATTGGCTGACACCTGAAGGGCATAGTCCAGATGCTTGCTGACCTTACAGCTCTGGAGGACCTGTAACTCTTGCAGTGAGTGCAACAACAAGGTGATATTGTTTGATATGAAGACTAACCAGTAGCAATGCTCCATTTGAATGTGGAGACCATGAAAATTCTTTTTGTGCTTCTTTCTTATTTCTTGTGTCCTTGGGCCAGTCCTAAATGAACACTTCAGAAAAATGCCAGCAGCTCAGTGGCCATGATAGCCTAAAGCCAGTGGATATCTATCTGTCCTTCTGAATAATATTGAGAGGGCAATTGAGAAGGCTAAGTTTGGATCCTTTTAATTCATTTTCCCATACAAGAAATCTACCCACCATGTTCCATATATTCAGTTGTTTATAATCATTCTGAACTTTGGTTGTAGGCTTTTAAAAGCGTCCCTGCTTCATCCTCTTGTAGCAAATATAGATCTAACCAGGGCAAGATAAATTGGGATTTTAAAAAATAAATAATGAATCTCTTATTGTTTTAAACCTGAGGATATAGTCAATATGTGTTATCAATGATATGTAATCTTTACTAATTAAATTAATCCAGAGCTATGCTTATTGGAACTTGCCAGTCTACAACCTAAAGACATTAAAAAAAAAAAAGAGGGGGAAAGACCTATTCATACAAAAAATATTTATAGCAGCTCTTTTTAAAAATTATTATAGCTTTTGATTGACAAAACATATGGATGGGTAATTTTTCAACAAAGATCCTTGCAAACACATCTGTTCCAACTTTTCCCCTCCTTTCCTCTTCCCCCTCCCCTAGATGGAAGGCAATTCTGTACATGTTAAAGTATATGTTAAATACCATATATGTGTACATATTTATGTACTTCTCTTGTTGCACAAGAAAAATCAGATTTAGAAAGATAAAAATAACCTGGAAAGAAAAAGAAAAATGAAAGCAAACAACAACAGAAAGAGTGCAAATATAGCAGCTCTCTTTTTGATGGTTAAGAATTGGAAATCAAAGGGATGCCCCATCAATAGAGGAATGACTGATCAAGATGTTGTAAATGATTGTAATGAATTATTATTGTGCTATAAGAAATTACAAGCAGGATGCTTTAAAAAAAACCTGAAAATACTTATATGAGCTGATGTATTGTAAAGTGAACCAAGAGTATGTTGTACACAGTAACAGCAATATGATTTAATGAAGAATTGTGGATGACAGTTATTCTTAGCAAGACAAGCAAGACAATCTCAAGGGACTAATGATGAAGGATACTACCAAGCTCCAGACAAAAAACTGATAGTTTGCATATAGACTAAAGCATATTATTTTTCACTTTTGTTATTTCCTTTTTTTCTTTTGTGTTTGAGTTTTCTTGTACAAAATGACATATGATTACACGTGTAAAACCTATATTTGATTGTTTACCATCATAATCGATATTATTCTGTGTCTGATTCCAGGTATGATCATCCAGAAATGCTATTGAGTCCATGATTCATGATTCCAGTAAAGCTTTTTTGCTTAACTTATATAATTACATCAGCAATAAAAAAATTCATAAATAAAAGGGTTCATTTTACAAGCCAGATACTCACAGATTCCTTTTAGATTCTCCATTAGCCTCTTGCTGGCAGTGTCCTAATATCAGTTTAGATAAGGACAGGAGATGGAAGGAATATGGGACAATGTAAATTATCTGATCTAGAAGTTCCTGATTTGATGTTGTTATTAGAGACATAGGGTTTGAATTAGCTTTTACTATGTGATCTGATTATTGGCAAAACAAACTTAAATGCTATTAAGATTTATTTTGCAAGAGATTTTAAGAGCAATGTGACCAAACTACTGGCAGAAGCTGCTCTGAAATTGTGCCTAATCTAGAACTCCTAAGAGGAAAGATTTCCAGAACACTAGAGGACTGTATTAGAAGAATTTCTCAGAAACCAGATAGCTTTATGAGATGTCTGAGCCTTAAGATTTGGTGAATTAATATGGACAATGAAGTATGTGACCCTTCTCTTTTTGCTTCTTCCCTGGGTGACTCTGTTTTGTGTAACATCTACTTGCTTGTTGGAGATTGCCCTCAACAAGCTCCTGTCAATATGTTGTTCAATTTCTCTCTCCTTTCCTCTATACTATTGAGTGTCATACCAGTTAGTGATCTATTGAGAAGACTTTCCCTTCTGAAGGGGAGAATGTCAGAAAAAATTTAATATAATGATAAAAGCTGTTAATATGAAATGTAGTATTACCTTTCAACCCCTCTTCATGATTCTAGTAATGTCAGAATTTTAGTAATGTCTTTTTAAGATATTAACTCTCTTAGATTGAGCTGAACCACACTCAAAGTTCCCCCTTGTTCTTTAAGATTATGGCAAGTTACATCAGGAAGGGTAAATTAAGCAGATGAGTGTGGTTTCTTTGCTCAGATTGCTGAGGGCAGCTAGCATCTCATGACCAGATCTTGCTACCTAATGTGATCCCCTTCCTTCTTTTTCCTAAAAGTATAATACCTTTTCTTGTGTGTCTTCTGGTAGAACATCCCACAGGGTGGCAGATTTGTCACCCTGTTATTTTGATTAAAGATGTTTTATTTCTCCACTCATGAGTTTGATTTATATCAGTTCTTGACAGTACTTAATAAATAAATGATGATTCAAGGGATCTGCAATGCTGGCCAGAATACTCATGCTGAGAAATCATAGTTCTCCATCTAAGCAAATGAAGTGTAAACTTCGCTGTTTAGATGATACAGCCTTCATTTCAATCCCTGCTACACATTCATTGTATTATATTCATTTACATTTTCTTCTAATGATTTGCTTCTCTATTTTTCTTCTAGGAACAGGCAGTTTCTAGAGTTATTGCTGTGATGAGACTGGCACACACTCAGAGGATCTCTGATGCTGTCTCTCTACATGGAGGAGAAGGGAATCTGGTTCTGTTTTTGAAGGGCTTTGGAGAGATTTTGCAACCAAATGTAGAAAATTAGTAGGAATTTGGGGGAAAATGGAGAAAATGTTTTTTTTCACAACAACTTATTTTGATAAAGGCCTCATTTCTCAGATATATGGGGAAGTGAGCCAAATTTATAAAATAAGAGGCATTTCCCAAAAGATAAATGCACAAAGGATATAAATAGGCAGTTTTCACATGAACATATCAAAGCATCAATAGTTATATGATAAAATGCTCTCAATCACTACTAATTGGAAAATTACAAATTTAAACAACTCTGAGATACTATATCTTACCCATTAGAATGCCTAATATGAGATGATGAGCCAGCCCAGAGAAAAAGAAAGCATTCATGCCTCATGGAAGGGTTAACATGCCATACAGGTGTGTTACTCTTATACCCCTCTAGCACATACATTTTTGCCAACTTGAATTGATTAGCCCAAGACTCTTGTTTTTGTCTGCCTCCTCCAGATCCCCCTTTTACCATTCCATACCCACAATGATCCTCCTCTCTGAGCATCAGAGATTTTTGCTTTTGTATTCTTTTGCCTCTCAATTTTCTTCTCTCTAAAAGAGTACAAAAATATTTACATCTCATAGATTGACCATGAATAGTACCCTTAGCCTCTGCCTTTCCAGTTTAGTGAGAATTGGTAAATAGAATCAAGGCCTTGAATGCATCTTCGAAATAATATAATACCTATGAAAGAATAGGCTATTCACTAAAATGTTAATATTTATAAAGACTTAAATTTTAAAGACAGGATGACTTTTTCCCTTCTCCAAATGGTGTCTTTACTTGAAACATAATTCTCATTTCTATAGTTCTTTGATGTTTGCAAAGCTCTTTCTTTCTGAGTTAAAATCTGGCCTCAGACACTCATTAGCTCTGTGACCCTGGGCATGTCACTTCATCCTGTTTGCCTCAGTTTCCTCATCTGTAAAATGAATTGGAGAAGGAAATGCAAACCACTCCAATATCTTTCCCAAGAAAATTCCAACATGATAACAAAAATTTGGACTGAAAACAACTCAACTGAATAGCAAAATCCTAGGAAATTCCTTAAGGCATAGAGAGAAAGGGTGGGGATTGCATCACACTGTTAGTTATTTGTCAGAGTAGAGATTTCAGCATCCCAGGATTAGAGGTATAGAGGAAAATAAAACTAACCCCACTGCCTCATTTTATTATTATTTTGTAAATTATTTAAAATTTTTTCCTCATCATCTCATTTTAGGAATGAGCCATCAATCATGCTATACTTTTTAATCAGTATAACACTCACATTATTTTTGATCAAGATTGGTCTTATGAATAGGCCCACCTAGTGGGAATTACAGAGATCTCTCCCTGTTATATAATAATAACTGACATTTCATATCACTCTAAACTGTGCAAAATGCTTTGCATATAATGATGTCATCACAAATCTGTAAGGTAAATGTCCTGGATTTTGTCTGTTGTTCTTCAATTCAAAGCCTTTTAGTATCTCCTTACTGAATCAAATTCCTAATTCTCAGTCTGGTATCCATAGCCATTCACAGTCTGGTACCACCCTTCTGGTACCACTCTTCCTGTCCAACTCTGCCTCATACTTTTTCACCCAGTCCAGACAAAACATGGATGACTAGAACACATCCCAAGTTTTCCTGCTTCTATATCTTTGCTTTTGCTATTTCCTATTACTAGTTTCTATCTGCTTTCCCCAAATCCTTTCCTATTTTTAAAAATCCCAATTCAAATGTCACTCCTTCTGGAAGTCCTGATGAGTCAATCTAACCCAACAAAACATTTATCCTTCCTAGGGCAATTATTAGATAATGTTGTATGTTGTAATCACTGATGTAAGCTCCCTAAGGGAAAGGGCTTTGTACCTCCTCTGTTAGGGAGCTGAACAAAATATTCATGTCATTGTAGCTGGCTTCTGAGATCCTTTCTGTGGAGAGAGAAATCTGCATTCATAATTATAATAATATAATATGACTTGCCTAAAGCCAGACATAGTAAGAGCCAGACTTAGGGCCTCTAACTCAAAATCTAGAACTCTGTCCACCCATTGTCAATTTCAGGTGACTGACCCTTGGAGGCAAGCAACCTACACATAACAAATTCCTACTGATTCTCTGGTGTATGCAGAAGGCCTCATCCTTTGGCCCTGAACTGCCTGAAATTGCTTGGGCTAGTCCTCCTCTGGCTGGGCTCAGAATCTCTATGCCTTTGTTAGGAGCTCCTTTTCTCAAGTAAAACTGTCTTGAGGAAGTGAGGTGAGTAGAGGGAAACCACTCCAGTATTCTCTGTCCTGGTGGGGAATAGCATAGGAAAGGTTAGTCTGTCCATATCCCATTTCAGAATAGGAAAACATAATTTTTCACTCTTATTTGATTGATCTTCAAAACAATTTTGGCTTAAATTAAGAACTGAGTCAGACTCAAATGATCTTAAAGTCAAAATTAAATGATCTGGGCCAAGATGGCGGAGAAGAAACACACTACTCAGTGAACGTCCTCACTCCCTCACAACCAATTAGATAAATTAAGTCTCAAAATTAGCTCAGGACTGATAGATACCACAAGGACTGGAAGCACGACTTACCAGCTGAAGAGAATCTGGAGTTTCAATAGGAAAGGTCAGTTCTCAGGGGAGGAATAAGAAAGACCAGCACAGACGGTGGGGTAGGGGCACACTGCGCCCATTGCGCTGGGAGGGGCTCTGGGATCAGAGAACCACTGAGGTAAAGGAATCTGGCACAGGCTGTTAGCTCTTCTCTGCTAATTATTTAGCAGTTCAGAAGAGAAAGCCAAAATATTTTAAAACTCAGATTAGATTTCCCCTCCCCCCACCCTGGGGGTGACTCGGCAGACTCGGCACCAGGGGGTGTGGCCTCAGCTACCTCCTGAGAATAGTTAAGAGACTGACAAGTGGGTGGATACGGCCCAAGGCAACACACACGGCCTAGCTTAGCTGGAGGGAGTGGAACTCAGCTCCAGGAAGTCCCAGAGAAGCGGAACCTTTGAACTAGGGACCGCGGTTTCTGGCAGACACTTCCAGTTTGAGCGCAGGGGCTTCTCACGTCACCTGCTGCAGACATCCACTCCCCACCCGGACACATAGGCTGAGCTTCTTGCTGTCTTCACTATTCTACGCCCTCAAAGCACAGCAGTGCTAATCACCTCTGAGGCGCTTCCAGGGAGGGGGTGGGGAACTCTCTCCCAGAGCTCTCTCTTAGCGCGGGCGCAGGGGCCGCTGCATCCATCCGGTCTGGGAGGAAGCTGGTAAAGAAGTAAATAATTTCCTACCCCAGGGACAGACCCCAAAACATTTTTTAAGTATGAGCAAAAAAGCTAGAAAAACTATAGATTCCTTCTATACAGAGAAAGAGCGGGTACCCAACCCTGAGGAAGTTAACAGCAAAGATTCAGAAGATAACAACCTAAAGGGGAACGATTCCTGCCCCCCATCACATAACTCTCTCCTAGAAGAAGCTCTTAAGAAATTGAGGGAGATCGAAGAAAAATGGGGCAAGGAAAGGGAAGTTATGATAGAGAATAATAACGTCCTGAAATTGGAGTTGGAAAAAATAAAGAATTCACAGGAGATGCAGGGAAACAAAATTAGTGAATTAGAAAAGGTTAAAAAAACACAGGAAAGTAGGATTTCTGAATTGGAAAAGATAAAAAAGTCTCAAGAAAATAGAATTTCTGAATTGGAAAAAGAAAATAATTCTCAAAAAAAAAATTAGGGAAATGGAAAAAAATTCAATAGAGCAAAATAATTCATTTAAAAACGAAATTGGGCATTTACAAAAAGAACTAAAAACTGTGAAAGAAGAAAATAACTCCTTAAAAGTCAGGATGGAACAAATAGAAATGAATGATTCACAGAGAACCCAAGAATCAGTCAAACAAAACAAAAAAAAATGAGAAGCTGGAGAACAACGTCAAATACTTACTGGGAAAATCTATAGACCTGGAAAATAGATCTAGGAGAGATAATCTGCGGATTATTGGACTTCCAGAAAACTATGACCAAAAAAAGAGCCTAGATTCTATTTTACAGGAAATTATCAAAGAGAACTGTCCAGAGATAATAGAAACAGAAGGGAAAGTAGATGTGGAAAGAATTCATCGAACTCCTTCTGAAATAGACCCTAAAAAAAGAACACCACGGAATATTGTGGCTAAGCTGCAGAATTACCACACAAAGGAGAAAATCCTGCAAGCAGCTAGAAAAAAACAATTTAAATACCAAGGTGCCACAATAAGGGTCACCCAAGATCTGGCTGCCTCCACATTAAAAGATAGAAGGGCCTGGAACCTGATATTCCGTAAGGCAAAAGATCAAGGACTGCAACCAAGAATGAACTACCCAGCTAAGTTTAGCATCTTTTTCCACGGAAGAAGATGGTCATTCAATGAAACAGAGGAATTCTATATGTTTCTAAGAAAAAAACCAGACTTAAACAAAAAATTTGATCTACATCCACAAGACTGAAGAGAAACAGAAAAAGGTATACAGAACCCTTGAGAACTGTAACTCTGTTGTGGGTATATAAAAAATACTCAAGGATAATTTGATTTTACTGATATAAAAGAAAAAAAGGGGGGTGTAGTAAAGGGAAGGAGGTCGGTTCAGAAAAAGGGGAAGGAGTGATAAAAAGAGGGAAACTACATCCCAGGAAGAGACATAGAAAATACACCATATCTGAGGGAACTTAGTGAGGGGGAGAATCATTGTGTGAATCTTACTCTCATCAGAAGAGGCTCAAAGAGTAAATAATTAACATATTTGTTTTTCAGAGAATTTTCTCTCACCTCATTAAAAGGGGGGAGAGGAAAAGGGAAAAGGAAAAGGGGAATAAGTGAAGGGACTTGGAGGGAGGGGGGAGGGATCCTAAAAAAAAAAAAAAAAAAAAAAAAGAGGGAGGGTTGCGCGTCACAAGGGGGGTCTGTAAATTAAATATCGGGGAGGGGGATCAGGGGGGTCAAGGGAAAAAAGCATAATCTGGGGATAATACGATGGCAGGAAATACAGAATTAGTAATTTTAACTGTAAATGTAAATGGGATGAACGATCCCATCAAACGGAGACGGATAGTAGATTGGATCAAAAAGCAGAACCCTACAATATGTTGCCTACAGGAAACACACTTAAAGCAGGGAGATACATACAGAGTAAAGGTAAAAGGTTGGAACAGAGCCTATTATGCTTCAGGTAAAGCCAAAAAAGCAGGGCTAGCTATCCTTATCTCAGATCAAGCAAAAGCAGAAGTAGATCTCGTTAAAAAAGATAAGGAAGGAAACTATATCCTGCTGAAAGGTAGCATAAATAATGAAGCCATATCAATACTAAACATATATGCACCAAGTGGTATAGCATCTAACTTTCTAAAGGAAAAGTTAAGAGAACTGCAAGAAGAAATAGACAGTAAAACTATAATAGTGGGAGAACTCAACCTTGCACTCTCAGATTTAGACAAATCAAACCACAAAACAAACAAGAAAGAAATTAAAAAAGTAAATAGAACATTAGAAAAACTAGGTATGATAGACCTTTGGAGAAAACTGAATGGCAATAGGAAGGAATATACTTTCTTCTCAGCAGTTCATGGATCCTATACAAAAATTGACCATATACTAGGACATAAAGATCTCAAAATTAAATGTAGGAAGGCAGAAATAATAAATGCCTTCTTCTCAGATCACAATGCAATAAAAGCTACATTCAGTAAAAAGTTAGGGGTAAATAGACCAAAAAGTAATTGGAAACTGAATAATCTCATCTTAAAGAATGACTGGGTGAAAGAGCAAATTATAGAAACAATTAACAATTTCACCCAAGATAATGATAATGATGAGACATCATATCAAAATCTTTGGGATGCAGCTAAAGCGGTAATAAGGGGAAATTTTATATCTTTAGAGGCTTATTTGAAGAAAATTGAGAAAGAGAAGATTAACGAATTGGGCTTACAACTTAAAAGGCTAGAAAAAGACCAAATTATAAACCCCCAACCAAAAATTAAACTCGAAATACAAAAATTAAAAGGAGAAATCAATAAAATTGAAAGTAAAAAAACTATTGAATTAATAAATAAAACCAAGAGTTGGTTTTATGAAAAAGCCAATAAAATAGATAAACCTTTGGTAAATTTGATCAAAAAAAAGAAAGAGGAAAATCAAATTGATAGTCTTACAAATGAAAAGGGGGATCTTTCCACCAATGAAGAGGAAATTAGAGAAATAATAAGGAGTTACTTTGCCCAACTTTATGCCAATAAATTTGATAACTTAAGTGAAATGGATGACTTCCTCCAAAAATATAGGCTCCCTAGATTAACAGAGGAGGAGATAAATTGCTTAAATAGTCCCATTTCAGAAAAAGAAATAGAACAAGCTATTAATCAACTCCCCAGGAAAAAATCCCCAGGGCCAGATGGATTCACATGTGAATTCTACCAAACATTTAAAGAACAATTAGCCCCAATGTTATATAAATTATTTGAAAAAATAGGGGATGAAGGAGTCCTACCAAATTCCTTTTATGACACAGACATGGTACTGATACCTAAACCTGGTAGATCGAAAACTGAGAAAGAAAATTATAGACCAATCTCCTTAATGAATATTGATGCTAAAATCTTAAATAAGATATTAGCAAAAAGACTTCAGAAAATCATCTCCAAGATAATACACTATGATCAAGTAGGATTTATTCCAGGAATGCAGGGCTGGTTTAATATTAGGAAAACTATTAATATAATTGACCATATTAATAATCAAATTAATAAGAACCATATGATCATCTCAATAGATGCAGAAAAAGCATTTGACAAAATCCAACATCCATTCCTACTAAAAACTCTTGAGAGTATAGGAATAAATGGATTATTCCTTAGAATAATCAGGAGTATATATTTAAGACCGTCAGTAAGCATAATATGCAATAGAAATAAACTGCAACCTTTCCCAGTAAGATCAGGAGTGAAACAAGGTTGCCCACTATCACCATTACTATTCAATATAGTACTAGAAACGCTAGCCTCGGCAATAAGAGCCGAGAAAGAGATTCAAGGAATTAGAGTAGGAAATGAGGAAATTAAACTATCACTTTTTGCAGATGACATGATGGTATACTTAGAGAACCCCAAAGACTCTGCTAAAAAGCTACTAGAAATAATTCAAAATTTCAGCAAAGTGGCAGGATACAAAATAAATCCACATAAATCCTCGGCATTTTTATATATCACTAACAAAATGCAACAGCAAGAGATACAAAGAGAAATTCCATTCCAAACAAATGTTGATAGTATAAAATATTTGGGAATCCATCTACCAAAGAAAAGTCAGGAATTATATGAGAAAAATTACAAAACACTTGCCACAAAAATAAAATCAGATTTAAATAATTGGAAAGACATTCAGTGCTCTTGGATAGGCCGAGTGAATATAATAAAGATGACAATACTCCCCAAACTAATCTATTTATTTAGTGCTATACCAATCAGACTCCCAAGAAACTATTTTAATGACCTAGAAAAAATAACAACAAAATTCATATGGAAGAATAAAAGGTCAAGAATTGCAAGGGAACTAATGAAAAAAAACTCAGAGGAAGGTGGTCTAAGTGTACCTGATCTAAAGCTATATTATATAGCAGCAGTCACCAAAACCATTTGGTATTGGCTAAGAAATAGACCGGTAGATCAGTGGAACAGATTAGATACAAAGGACAAAAAAGGGTACATCTATAGCAATCTAATCTTTGACAAACCCAAAGATTCCAACATTAGGGATAAAAATTCATTATTCGGAAAAAACTGTTGGGAAAACTGGAAATTAGTATGGCAGAAATTAGATATGGATCCACACTTAACACCATATACCAAGATAAGATCAAAATGGGTCCATGATTTAGGCATAAAGAGGGAGATAATAAATAGATTAGAGGAACAGAGGATAATCTACCTCTCAGACTTGTGGAGGAGGAAGGAATTTATGACCAGAGGAGAACTAGAGATCATTATTGATCACAAAATAGAAGATTTTGATTACATCAAACTAAAAAGTTTCTGTACAAATAATACTAATGCAAACAAGATTAGAAGGGAAGTAACAAATTGGGAAAATATTTTTAAAAACAAAGGTTCTGACAAAGGTCTCATTTCCAAAATATATAGAGAACTGACCATAATTTATAAGAAACCAAACCATTCTCCAATTGATAAATGGTCAAAGGATATGAACAGACAATTCTCAGAGGAAGAAATTGAAACTATATCCACTCACATGAAAGAGTGTTCCAAATCACTATTGATCAGAGAAATGCAAATTAAGACCACTCTGAGATACCACTACACACCTGTCAGATTGGCTAAGATGACAGGAACAAATAATGACAAATGTTGGAGAGGATGTGGGGAAATTGGGACACTAATACATTGCTGGTGGAGTTGTGAAAGAATCCAGCCATTCTGGAGAGCAATCTGGAATTATGCCCAAAAAGTTATCAAACTGTGCATACCCTTTGACCCAGCAGCGCTACTACTGGGATTATATCCCAAAGAAATACTAAAGAGCGGAAAGAGACATATATGTGCCAAAATGTTTGTGGCAGCTCTTTTTGTTGTAGCTAGAAACTGGAAGATGAATGGATGTCCATCAGTTGGAGAATGGTTGGGTAAATTGTGGTATATGAAAGTTATGGAATATTATTGCTCAGTAAGAAATGACCAGCAGGAGGAATACAGAGAGGGTTGGAGAGACTTAAATCAACTGATGCTGAGTGAAATGAGCAGAACCAGAAGATCACTGTATACTTCAACAACGATACTGTATGAGGATGTATTCTGATGGAAGTGGAAATCTTCAACATAAAGAAGATCCAACTCACTTCCAGTTGATCAATGATGGACAGAGGTAGATACACCCAGAGAAGAAACACTGGGAGGGGAATGTAAATTGTTAGCACTAATATCTGTCTGCCCAGGTTGCATGTACCTTCGGATTCTAATGTTTATTGTGCAACAAGAAAATGATATTCACACACATGTATTGTACTTAGACTATATTGTAACACATGTAAAATGTATGGTATTGCCTGTCGTCGGGGGGAGGGAATAAGGGAGGGGGGGTAATTTGGAAAAATGAATACAAGGGATAATATTATAAAATATATATATATATATAATAAAAAAAAATTTTAAAAAAAAAAATTAAATGATCTGAAATTTTCCTTAAAACAACAGTAGCTGGAAAACTTATTTCCTGATGGAAATCATTGCCTCGATGAATTAAGTCCTTTCAGCTGAAGCCCTATCACAGGGCTTTCGTCAAGTGCAATTCCCTTTCTTCTATGGGTTTTCTCCTCTGTAAAAGCTGGGCTAGATGCTTCTTCCAACTCTGAAATTTTGTATTCAATCCAACTCCAAATGACTAAGTTCTTACATTCTACCTTCATGTTCCATACATTAGTCTCTTTTTTCCTCCTAGGGTCCCAAATAGGATTTTCTCATATCCTTGTTTCATCTTAGTCTATCTCTAAGTTCTGCCTGTTCATCCTAGGATGGCAAGGCTTGTGGAACTTAAATGGTTACTAGAGATCATCTCTTCTAATTTCCTGAATATACATGTGAGGAAATTGAGTTTTCAGAAAGAAGAAGCACCTTGTCTAAATTCCAACCTGTAGTGGGTGGCAAAACTAGGATTTGAACCCACTTCTAACTCCAAGTCCAGTGTTCTTTGCACTGTGCCAGTATGGCAAGTCTTTCTTTTTTTTTTTTTAATTAAAAAGGCTTTTAGTCTTGCATGTTTTCCACATCTGCCCAATCATTCCCACATCTGTACATTGCTTCTCCCATCTGTTTTGGGCCTGTATCCCAAAGTCTCTTCTCTGGTTGCGTGATTAACCAAAAGTCAAAACTGGTACCACATTGAAGCATTTCCAGATGATTGGAAATCTTAAGCTCAATTCATGCTGTGAAGAGTAGTTAAACTTCATAAGCCTTTGGTATTTGCTCAGGCCCACACATGAAGGCATATTGTTGTGGTCTTTTAAGCTCTCTAGGTTTCAATTTCCTCTATTTTAAAATAAGGATTTAAATTCCTTTAAGCTCTACCATGCTAAATTCTGTGTTCTAAGGTTGCTTCCAGTTAGGATATTCTTTGTTCTTTTTTTAATAAAGCTTTTTATTTTCAAAACATGCACAGATAATTTTTCAACATTGATCCTTGCATAGCCATGTGTTTCAGATTTTCCCCTCCTTCCCCCCATGCCATCTCCTAGAAAGCAAGCAATCCAATATATATTATACATGTTAAAATATATGTTAAATCCAATATGTGTAAATATATTTATATAATTCTTTTGCTGCACAGGAAAAATCAGATCAAAAAGGAAAGTAAATGAGTAAGAAAAAATGCAAGGGAACAACACAAAAAGAGTGAGAATGTTATATTGTGATCCACATTCAGTTCCCACAGTCCCCTCTCTGGATGTACATGGCTCTCATCATCACAAGATCATAGGAACTGGCATTAGTCATCTCATTGTTGGAAAGAATCAAATTTATCAGAATTGATCATCCTATAATATTGATGTTGCCATGTACAATGATCTCTGGTTGTGCTCATTTCACTTAGCATCAGTTCACGTAAGTATTTCTAGGTCTTTGTAAAATCTTCTTGATCATTTCTTATAGAACAATAATATCCCATAACATTCATATACCATAACTTATTTAGTCATTCTCCAATTGATAAGCATCTACTCAGTTTCCAGTTTTCTCACTACAAAAAAGGCTGCCACAAACATTTTTGTGGGTCCCTTTCCTTCCTTTAAGATCTCTTTGGGATATAGGCCCAATAGAAACACTGTTGGATCAAAGGATTTGCACAGTTTGATAACTTTTTGAACATAGTTCCAAATGACTCTCCAGAATCACTGGATCCGTTCACAGTTCCACCAATATATTAGTGTCCCAGTCTTTCCACATTCCCTCCAACATTCGTCATTATCTTTTTCTGTCATCTCAGCCAATCTGAGAGGTGCATAGTGGTATCTCAGAATTGTCTTAATTTGCATTTCTCTGATCAGTAGTGATTTAGAGCACCTTTTGATGATTAGAAATAGCTTTAATTTCTTCATCTGAAAATTGTTTGTTCATATCCTTTTACCATTTATCAATTGGAGAATGGCATGAATTCTTATAAATTTGAGTCAATTCTCTCTATATTTTAGAAATGAGGCCTTTATCAGAATCCTTAAATGTAAAAATGTCTTTCCAATTTATTGCTTCTTTCTGATCTTGTCTGCATTCATTTTGTTTGTACAAAAACTTTTTAACTTAATATAATCAAAATTATCTATTTGGTGCTTAATAACGAGTTCCAGTTCTTCTTTGGACACAAATTCCTTCCTTCTCCACAGATCTGAGAAATAAACTATCCTATGTTCTTCTAATTTGTTTATAATGTCATTCTTTATGTCTAAATCATGATGATTATCTTGGTATGCGGTATTAGGTGTGGGTTGAATCCTAATTTCTTCCATACTAGTTTCCAATTTTTCTAACAGTTTTTGCAAATAGTGATTTCTTATCCCAAAAATGTGGGGTCAAACACTAGATTCCTATAGTTATTAACTATTTTTCTTGGGGTCTCTGTGGGTCTTGGGAGCAGCGTTCGTTTCAGTCAGAGTAAGCACCACAAGAGTAGCCAGGGGTTAAAGTCCAAATCCTTTATTGCCTCCTTCAAAGTCCTATTTCCTTCACTTGGGCTAATTTTCTGGAGGCCTTCCGGAGTCTTGGTTTCATTGGAGAAGCAGAGGAGAGGCTGCCACCAAGGCAGTGTAAGATGAAGTGAATGAATAGTCCAAGGACTTGTGCTTCAGCCTTCAGCCACCACAAAGGTGGATGATGGGATGAATCTGTTTCAGTCTTTGCTGGCTGTTATATATTCCATTATCATAGGTGTGAATCTTATGGAACTATATTAAATACTAAGTACATGTACTGAACTAACCATGCTAAATAACCATTGTCTCTATCAATTCCATTGACTTAGCACCTTGTAAGAATCCTTTGTTTCCTATGTAAGAATCCTATATTGCCCATAACAGACTTTATTGGTAATATATAAAAATTCTGATCATTTATGTGGATTTATTTTGTATTCTGCAATTATTTCTAATAGTTTTTAAATTGATTTCTAGGGTTCTCTAAGTATATCATCATATAACCTTCAAAGAGTGATAATTTGGTTTCCTCATGACCTACTCTAATTCCTTTAATCTCTTTCTCTTCTCTTATTGCCAAAGCTAACATTTCTAATACAATACTGAATAGTAACGGTGATAGTGGGCAACTTTGTTTCATTCCTGATCTTATTGGGAATGGTTCTATGAAGCTTGCTGATGATTTTCAATAGATGGTACTGATCATTTTGAGGAAAAGTCCATTTATTCCTATACTCTCTAGTGTTTTTAATAAGAATGGGTAATGGATTTTATCAAATGGTTTTCCTGCATCTATTGAGATAATCATATGATTTTTGTTAGCTTGGTTATTGATATAGTCAATTATGCTAATAGTCTTTCTAATATTGAACCAGCTCTGCATTCCTGGTATAAATCCTACTTGGTTATAATGTGTTATCCTAGGGATGCCTTTTTGTAATCTCATTGTTATATTTTATTTAGGATTTTTGCAGCAGTATACATTAGGGGAATTGATCTATAATTTTCTTTCTCTGTTTTCACTCTACCTGGTGTAGCTATCAGCACCATATCTGTGTCATAAAAGGAATTTGGTAGGACTCCTTCTTTCCCTATTTTTTCAAATAGTTTATGTAATATTGGAATTAATTGTTCTTTAAATATTTGGTAGAATTCACATGTAAATCCATCTGGCCCCAGAGAGTTTTTCTTAGAGAGTTAATTTTTTTTTCCCTTTTCTGAGGCTGGGGTTAAGTGACTTGCCCAGGGTCACATAGCTAAGAAGTGTTAAGTGTCTGAGACCAGATTTGAACTCAGGTCCTCCTGAATTCAAGGCTGGTGTTCTATCCACTGTGCCACCTAGCTGCCCCATCTTAGAGAGTTAATTAATAGGTTGCTCTATTTCTTTTTCTAAAATGAGACTGTTTAAATAATTTATTTCCTCTTCTGTTAACCAGGGAAATCTATATTTTATCCATCCATCTATCTATCTATCTATCTATCTATCTATCTATCTATCTATCTATCTATCTATCTATTTTTTGCTTTGTGCTGAGGCAATTGGGGTTAAGTGACTTGCCCAGAGTTACACAGCTAGGAAGGATTAAGTGTCTGAGGCTAGATTTGAATTCAGGTCCTCCTGAGTTTAGGGCTGGTTCTCTATCCACTGTGCCACCTAGCTGCCCTGGCAATCTACATTTTTGTAGATATTCCTCCATTTCATTTAGATTATTAAATTTATTGGCATATCTTTGGGCAAAATAACTTCTAATAATTGCTCAAATTTCCTCTTGATTGGTGGAAAGTTATCCTTCTTCATTTTTGAGATTAATAATTTGATTTTCTTCTTTCCTTTTTCTAATCAAATTAACTAAAGGTTTATCTATTTTGTTTTTTTTCACAAAACTAACTCTTAGGTTTATTTATTAATTCAATAATTTTCTTATTTTCAGTTTTATTACTCTTCCCTTTTATTTTCAAATTTGGTATTTAATTGAGGGTTTAAAATTTGTTCTTTTTCTATCTTTTTTAGTTGTAAGCCCAATTCATTGATTTTCTCTTTCTCTATTTTATGAAAGTAAGCATCTAGAGATATAAAATTTCCCCTAATAACCACTTTGCCTGCATCCCACAAATTTTGGTATGGTTGTCTCATTATTGTCATTCTCTTGGATGAAGTTGTTGATTGTATCTATGATTGTTATTTCTTTCTTTAGGATTAGATTATTTAATTTCCAATTTATTTTTGGCCTATTTTCTCCTAGCCTTATATTACATGTGATTTTTATTGCATCATGATCTGAAAGGAATGCATTTACTAGTTATGCCTTTCTGAATTTGATTTTGAGGTTTTTATGCCCAATACATGTATACATACAGTACAATTTTTGTATAGGTTCTGTGAGCAACTGAAAAAAAGTAAAATCTTTTCTGTTTCTCCAAAGATCTATCATACCTATGTTTTCTAACATTCTGGTTACTTCCTTAATCTCTGTGGTTTGGTTTATATAGTTCTGAGAGAAACAGGTTGAAATCTCCTACTAGTATAGTTTTGCTGTCTATTTCTTCTTGTACCTCTCTTAACTTCTCCTCTCAGAATTTGGATGCTATATCACTTGGTGCTTACATGTTAAATATTGATATTGCTTCATTATATTTACCCTTTAGTAAAATATAGTTTCCTCCCTTATATCTTTTAATTATATTGATCTTTGCTTCTATTTGATCTAAGATCAGGATTGCTACCCCTGATTTTTTTACTTCACTTGAAGCAAATAGATTCTGCTCCAGCCCTTTACCTTCAGCCTGTATGTATCATTGTGATTTAAATGTGTTTCTTGTAAACAACATATTATAGGATTCTGGCTTTTAATCCAGTTGCTATCTGCTTCTGTTTTATGGGAGAGTTTATCCCATTCACATTCACAGTTAAAATAACAAATTCTGTATTTCCTGCCATCTTATTTACCCTTAGTTATGCTTTTCTTTTTCCTTTCCCCATTCTATCTTCCCCATTATTTTGCTTTTGATGACCACCTTCAAATAGCCAACTCCCTTTAGATTCCCTCCTCCTTTTTTATACCTTTCCCCTAATATTTCTGTTTTTCCTTCTATTAGCCTTTCTCTTTCTTTCTCCCTTTCCCCTCTACTTCCCTATAAGGTGAGACAAGTTTCTCTGTGAAACCAAATGTGTCTGATATTTTCTCTTTGAGCCAAATCTAATGAGAATATGATTCACACAATGCTCATCCCCCTTCCTTCTTTCCCTTAATTATAATACATCTTATTTACCTCTTCATGAGATATGATTTCCCTTTTTTAAACCTTTTTTTTCCTCTTTTCCCAATATGATCCCCTTTCTACCTCTAATTTCTTTTTCATATGATCATAATAAAATCAAGTTATAGCTGCACTCTCTAAGTATACTCATAACAGAAATATAGTTCTCAAGAGTTCTTTCCTTTTTACCATTTTTACGCTTCTCTTGAGTTCTGTTTTTAGAGTTCAAATTTTTTGCTCAGTTCTAGTCTTTTCATTAGAAATAGGTAGAATTCACTTATATCATTGAATGTCCATCTTATACCCTGAAAGATAATGTTCATTTTATCTGTATAGCTTATTTTTGGCTATAATCCAAGTTCCTTTGCCTTTTGGAATATCAGCTTCCAGGCCCTTCTATCCTCTAAGTTGAAGCTCCTAGGTCCTAAGAATCCTAATTGTGGCTCTTTGGTATTTAAATTGTTTCTTTCTGATCAGGAGTGAAACAAGGTTGCCCACTATCACCATTACTATTCAATATAGTACTAGAAACGCTAGCCTCGGCAATAAGAGCCGAGAAAGAGATTCAAGGAATTAGAGTAGGAAATGAGGAAATCAAACTATCACTTTTTGCAGATGACATGATGGTATACTTAGAGAACCCCAAAGACTCTGCTAAAAAGCTACTAGAAATAATTCAAAATTTCAGCAAAGTGGCAGGATACAAAATAAATCCACATAAATCCTCGGCATTTTTATATATCACTAACAAAATGCAACAGCAAGAGATACAAAGAGAAATTCCATTCCAAACAAATGTTGAGAGTATAAAATATTTGGGAATCCATCTACCAAAGAAAAGTCAGGAATTATATGAGAAAAATTACAAAACACTTGCCACAAAAATAAAGTCAGATTTAAATAATTGGAAAGACATTCAGTGCTCTTGGATAGGCCGAGCGAATATAATAAAGATGACAATACTCCCCAAACTAATCTATTTATTTAGTGCTATACCAATCAGACTCCCAAGAAACTATTTTAATGACCTAGAAAAAATAACAACAAAATTCATATGGAAGAATAAAAGGTCAAGAATTGCAAGGGAACTAATGAAAAAAAACTCAGAGGAAGGTGGTCTAAGTGTACCTGATCTAAAGCTATATTATATAGCAGCAGTCACCAAAACCATTTGGTATTGGCTACGAAATAGACCGGTAGATCAGTGGAACAGATTAGATACAAAGGACAAAAAAGGATACATCTATAGCAATCTAATCTTTGACAAACCCAAAGATTCCAACATTAGGGATAAAAATTCATTATTCGGAAAAAACTGTTGGGAAAACTGGAAATTAGTATGGCAGAAATTAGATATGGATCCACACTTAACACCATATACCAAGATAAGATCAAAATGGGTCCATGATTTAGGCATAAAGAGGGAGATAATAAATAGATTAGAGGAACAGAGGATAATCTACCTCTCAGACTTGTGGAGGAGGAAGGAATTTATGACCAGAGGAGAACTAGAGATCATTATTGATCACAAAATAGAAGATTTTGATTACATCAAACTAAAAAGTTTCTGTACAAATAATACTAATGCAAACAAGATTAGAAGGGAAGTAACAAATTGGGAAAATATTTTTAAAAACAAAGGTTCTGACAAAGGTCTCATTTCCAAAATATATAGAGAACTGACCCAAATTTATAAGAAACCGAACCATTCTCCAATTGATAAATGGTCAAAGGATATGAACAGACAATTCTCAGAGGAAGAAATTGAAACTATATCCACTCACATGAAAGAGTGTTCCAAATCACTACTGATCAGAGAAATGCAAATTAAGACCACTCTGAGATACCACTACACACCTGTCAGATTGGCTAAGATGACAGGAACAAATAATGACAAATGTTGGAGGGGATGTGGGAAAACTGGGACACTAATACATTGCTGGTGGAGTTGTGAAAGAATCCAGCCATTCTGGAGAGCAATCTGGAATTATGCCCAAAAAGTTATCAAACTGTGCATACCCTTTGACCCAGCAGCGCTACTACTGGGATTATATCCCAAAGAAATACTAAAGAGCGGAAAGAGACATATATGTGCCAAAATGTTTGTGGCAGCCCTTTTTGTTGTAGCTAGAAACTGGAGGATGAATGGATGTCCATCAGTTGGAGAATGGTTGGGTAAATTGTGGTATATGAAGGTTATGGAATATTATTGCTCGGTAAGAAATGACCAGCAGGAGGAATATAGAGAGGCCTGGAGAGACTTAAATCAACTGATGCTGAGTGAAATGAGCAGAACCAGAAGATCACTGTACACTTCAACAACAACGCTGTATGAGGATGTATTCTGATGGAAGTGGAAATCTTCAACATAAAGAAGATCCAACTCACTTCCAGTTGATCAATGATGGACAGAGGTAGCTGCACCCAGAGAAGAAACACTGGGAGGGGAATGAAAATTGTTAGCACTAATATCTGTCTGCCCAGGTTGCATGTACCTTCGGATTCTAATGTTTTTTGTGCAACAAGAAAGTGATATTCGCACACATGTATTGTACCTAGACTATATTGTAACACATGTATAATGTATGGTATTGCCTGTCGTCGGGGGGAGGGAATAGAGGGAGGGGGGGTAAATTGGAAAAATGAATACAAGGGATAATATTATAAAATATATATATATATATATATAATAAAAAAAAAAAATAAATAAATTGTTTCTTTCTGATTGCTTGCAATATCTTGGTGTGATAATTCTAAAATTTAGCCACAATATTCTTTGGGATTTCAATTTTGGGATCTCTTTCAGGAGATTATCTGTGAATTGTTTCAATGGCTATTTTACCTTTTGATTCTAAGACATTAGGGAAGTTTTCCTTTATGATTTCCTGTAAGATAATGTCTATGTTCTTTTTTTCATCATGGCTTTCAAAAAGTCCAATAATCCTTAGATTGTCTTTCCTACATCTATTTTCTAGGTCAGTTGTTTTTCCTAGGAGGTATTTCATATTTTCTTCTATTTTTTCATTTTTTTGTTTTTGTTTTTGTTTGACTGATTCTTGAAGTCTTATTGAGTCATTCACTTCTATTTGGTAAATTCTAATTTTTAGTGTATTATTTTCTTCAGTTACTTTTTTAAAGCTCCTTTTGTATTTGTTCAAATGAATTGTTTTATTCATTATATTTTTTCCATTTCACAAAATTTGTTTTTCATTGAATTGGTATCTTTTTCATATCTATTTGTAAGACATTATCTGCTTTTTCAAATTTCATCAAATCTATTTTGTAGGGAATTATATACTTTTCCCATCTCATCTTGCAAAGATCTCATTTCCTTTCCCCATTTGTCTTCTAACTCACTTTTTAAAAAAATTAATTTTATAATTATAACATTTTTGACAGTACATATGCATGGGTAATTTTTATAACATTATCCCTTGCACTCATTTCTGTTCTGAATTTTCCCCTCCTTCCCTCCATCCCCTCCCCTAGATGGCAGGCAATCCCATACATGTTAAATGTGTTATAGTATATCCTAGATACAATATATGTGTGCAGAACCGAATTTTTTGTTGCACAGGAAGAATTGGATTCAGAAGGTAAAAATAACCTGGGAAGAAAAACAAAAATGCAAACAGTTTACATTCATTTCTCAGTGTTCCTTTTCTAGGTGTAGCTGATTCTGTCCATCATTGATCAATTGGAATTGGATTAGCTCTTCTCTATGTCAAAGATATCCACTTCCATCAGAATACATCCTCATACAGTATCATTGTTGAAGTGTATAATGATCTCCTAGTTCTGCTCGTTTCACTCAGCATCACTTGATGTAAGTCTCTCCAAGCCTCTCTGTATTCATCCTGTTGGTCATTTCTTACAGAATAAAAATATTCCATAACATTCATATACCATAATTTGCCCAACCATTCTCCAATTGATGGGCATCCATTCATTTTCCAGTTTCTAGCCACTACAAAAAGGGCTGCCACAAACATTTTGGCACATACAGGTCCCTTTCCCTTCTTTAGTATTTCCTTGGGATATAAGCCCAGTAGTAGCACTGCTGGATCAAAGGGTATGCACAGTTTGATAACTTTTTGGGCATAATTCCAGATTGCTCTCCAGAATGGTTGGATTCTTTCACAACTCCACCAACAATGCATCAGTGTCCCAGTCAACATTCATCATTATTTGTTCCTGTCATCTTAGCCAATTTGACAGGTGTATAGTGGTATCTCAGAGTTTGTCAGACAAACAGTTGTTCACCATTTTGTCCTGTGAACCTAACCTATTCCACTGATCAACTAGTCTATTTCTTAGACAATACCATGGTTTTGGTGATTGATGCTTTATAATATAGTTTTAGATCAGGTACATCTAGGCCACTTTCATTTGATTTTTTTTTCATTAATTCCTTTGAAATTCTCGACCTTTTGTTCTTCCATATGAATTTTGTTGTTATTTTTTCTAGGTCATTAAAATAGTTTTTTGGGAGTCTGATTGGTATAGCACTAAATAAATAGATTAGTTTAGGGAGTCTTGTCATCTTTATTATATTTGCTCAGCCTATCCAAGAGCATTTAATTAATGTCTTTCCAATTATTTAAATCTGATTTTATTTTTGTGGCAAGTGTTTTGTAATTTTGCTCATATAATTCCTGACTTTCCTTTGGTAGATAGATTCCCAAATATTTTATATTATCAACAGTTATTTTGAATGGAATTTCTCTTTGTATCTCTTGCTGTTGGATTTTGTTGGTGATGTATAAAAATGCTGAGGATTTATGTGGATTTATTTTGTATCCTGCAACTTTGCTAAAGTTGTAGATTATTTCTAATAGCTTTTTATTAGAATTTCTAGGGTTTTCTAAGTATACCATCTTATCATCTGCAAAGACCAATTTTTTCTCCCTCCTTTGCCCACACTTCCCTCCCCCAGACAGCAAGTAATCCAATATAAGTTAAACTTTTGCAATTCTTCTAAACATTTATCTTGCTGTATAAGAAAAATCAGATCAATAGGGAGAAAATGAGAAAGAAAAAAAAGCAAGCAAACAACAACAAAAATGAAAATACTATGTTGTGATCCACATTCAGTCCCCTTAGTCCTCTTTCTGGATGCAGATAATTCTATCACAAGTCTTTTGGAATTGACCTGAATTACTTCATTTTTGAAAAAAGCCAAGTCCATAGTTGAATATTACATAATCTTGTTACTGTGTACAATATTTTCCTGATTCTGTTGACTTCACTTAGCATCATGTCATATTAGTCTTTCCAGGCTTTTCTAAAATCAATCTGTTCATCATTTCCACTAGATCTCTCATGAGTGAAATGTCTTTGTGTCTTTTCTCACTTGGCCACTAGGGAGAGGTACAGCATTAGCTGATATTGGTAACTTTCCCATTAATAGGAGAGATGGGGGACATTTCATTGTAGAGAATAGGACTAAGAACTCCAGAATATAGAGCTTAGAGACCACAGTCAATCTCTTACTGTCTTTTCTTGCCTTGGTTCTTATCATTCGTCATTCTCCTGTGTCTTCACTCATTGGTTCACCTGAAAGAGACTTCACAAACTGTCTTTGCTACTGAGCTACTGAGCTATTGAAATCTAAAAACTAGTAGGGACCAATGAAAGACCACAAGAGCTGGAAGAAACATTAGAATACAGAATTTACCAAGATTATGGAGTTTGGAGCAGGAAGGTATCTCAGAGATGACACAGTCTGAGTCACTGATTTTACAAACAGGAACCAGATAGGCTACTTAGATGGAACTCAGCACATATTTATCAAGCATCTACTATGTTGAAATTTAAAAAAACAAACACAACAACAACAACAACACAGCTTTCAAGAATTGACTCTCCTGTTCCATATACTCAAATAATTTATATTCTACTAAAGGAGTACAGCCTGTATAAAGATCAGTAAATACAAAGGGATTTTAGGAGGCATAGCAAAATGGGATTTGTGCCAGTCCTCTGATTAAAATCCATCACCTTCTGCTGTCAGAACAGGAGATGGGGAACCTAGGAGCATTTAATACCAAGTGTTTAAAAGGGCATTCAAGTCCTCATTTTAGAGTGAGGGAAACTGAGAATCAGTAGGGAACTGACTTGCCTGAGATTGAACAGTAGGTGATGGAACCAGATCACCAGATTCCAAATCCAGTGCTTTTTCCAGGGCATCATGTTATTTCTGAAGAATCTTTATGTTTTAGTATTAGAACAAGTTATTTTCAAGAGTGTCAGCATGTGAGCTGCCTTCACCTATCTTATCTTTCTTTTGTTTATTTTCTGAGTGAAAAAAAATCAATGAAATCTGAGTTTATTTCAATGCTTCATGAAGATACTTTTGGAATTTACTATTATGTGACAGATACTTTAGTATAAAATAATGTTAACTTCACACATATTTTAATGATAACAGTGCAAGCTTTACTCCCTGTCCCCCAGGTTTGGGGATCCTCTGAAGGACAGCTCTAAAATGGGGACATTTACAAAGAATCTACAAAACCCCTGTAGACATATCTCTGGTACTAGTAGTGAGATGATGTTGGAAATCTTAGGTTGAGTAAATATTAGTGATTTGGGATCACTGAAGTTTAGATCTCTCCACACTGAAGGGCAGGAAACATCTGTACAAGAATATTTACAAGAATCTCTATGGTAGAAGGAGTAAAGAAATGGGGCCTGGAAGGGAAGAGATTATTCTCCAAAAAATAGGGAAGAAACAACTTTGTATTAGAGAAAAAAAGAATTTAAAAGCAGGTGTGTGTGTGTGTGTGTGTGTGTGTGTGTGTGTGTGTGTGAGAGAGAGAGAGAGAGAGAGAGAGAGAGAGAGAGAGAGAGAGAGAGAAAGAGAGAGAGAGAGAGACAGAGAGAGAGACAGAGAGAGAGAGACAGAGAGACAGAGAGACAGAGAGACAGAGGAGAGAGATCTCAAAAGAGGTCTCAGGTCTCCAATAGTTTACTGCCATTTCAAAGATTTTGGGGAGTCTAGGAGAGTTGAATTTTCAAGGAGGAAGAGTTTTCTCCCAAAATTATTACCCAAGTTTATGTGTTTAAGTTTGAATCATATATGATTAGAATTATTTTCAATTTGATGCATTTGGGAAAAAGGTGTTAGAAATATGAGTGTATTAATATTGAAGTGTTGCTATTAAAAACTTAAATCTCTATTTGATTTGATTTTAGGTAAAAAAAAAGTATTAAAACAAAGTTCTCTGGTAACTTAGCTAAAAAAGTCATATGTTTGTATCTCCTAATTAGATGAGATATATTTAAGATACTATGTTGTTCTCTAAATTGTATCTTGGGCAATTTGTAAAAATTATACAAACTATGCTTTAACATTCTGTCGACCTAGAAATATGATATATTATTTTATGAAATTTGTTACCAAGTTATTTAGATGTTACCTATAATCCTTATAGGATTCCCCCTTTTAAAAATATACTTAAAAGATCCAATTTATAAAATTTTTAGTAAGTTTTTTAAAAGGGTGGTTTAAAAACAAGGACAAAAATGGTTGATTTGAGCATTTGATAAGATTAAAAGGGCAACAAGAAGTTTGTATTGGCATTAACAGGAGTCAGGTTTGTGAGGCTGTGCTGGTAAAAACCTTAAGGTAAAAAGGCCTGCATTTTTGATGTGTTAGGTATAGAAAAATATGAGAATAAATTCAAGTGCATGGTCCTTCTGTTCTGAAAATAATACCTTTGAGCAGAATTGACTTTTTGGTGAGGAGACAAACCAGTCTATACCAGACCCTTATCTCAGCTGTGCAAATCACTCAGCTTGCCTCTCATGGCAGGACAAAAGGCTCCAAAATCTAGAGACTTTAGTGACACGTATGAGCTAGAATGTAACTTTGGATTAGCATACCCTAAGCAAACCTGAGGGATATTTTGGAGGCAGCATTCTCAAACATGCTTTTTACATAGCATCTACTCTGCTTGTCTCAATTTCCTCATCTGTAAAATGAACTGGAGAAGGAAATGAACAACTCCAGTATCTTTGCCAAGGAAACGCAAATGGAGTTACACAAATGAAACTGATGCAATAGGAACTGTGTCTCCCTGAGCTTTGGGGAATGGTGGATCTGGCTTGGAAAAACCCTAAATCTCAACCCCTCCTGACCTTTGGGAGTATCCCCACTCTCCTACTTGATTCCCTGGGGAAACTCTCACAATAATCTCCACCTATGATTCATTTGGAGATTTTGGCCTGAGGCATAATAACCACCCATTATTGGTTAGTCCCTTAATTCATCTGGAGATGGTTCCCTAGCCCCAGGCCACAGAAACCTAAATATAATTAAGGCTGTGTATCCAAATCTTTACCATTCCTATCAGGAATTCTTCCACTGAGGAAATAGTTTCTTAGTGGAAATATATATATATATATATATATATATATATATATATACACATACATATATATAGCAAAAAAAACCCCAAAAAACAAAAAAAAAATTCTCCTGCAGATCTGGACTGCCAATTCTTTTGCAAGAACCTGTGACACCAGCCTGGGGGACCTCCCTCGCTGTTAGGGTATCTCTCACCCCTCAACAAAATGACTCAACCACCACAAATGTTTCTTATTTGCAAACATTTTATTTAGTTTCTTAACCTTAGTCTCCCTCTCATCATCATCTTGAAAATGAGAGGGTTTTACTAGAGTCTTAAAGATTCTTTCTGGTTTTATGTTTTAAATTGCCCTGAACCTCTGACAGGGTGTAGTTGGGGGATGTTAGAACTCATACTGATGGGGGTTGAGGCATTCCTTTAAGATTCCTTTCTAATTGCCCAACCCATGGGTGACCTTGATTCACAAATCCTGGTCAAAGGCACCCTTTGAATATCCGGGCGCAGCCCCATCATCAGCTCAGCTTCCCCCAGCCCTCACCTGATCTGAGCTAACTGAAAAGCCCACTGAGAACTTAGGGGTACTGCCCATCATCTTCTAGGTATAAAAGAGGGGAGTCGGAAACTCCCTGTTTGCAGGAGCCCTCCCAGCCAACACATGGTATCCTTCCAGCTATGTAAGGGTTCCTGCCTGCCCAGTGGCCACCTCTGGCCCTGGCGTCTTTCTAACTGAGCTTTACTTCCAAATTCCTATAATAAACCTATTATTTATCAATCTAGGTTTTCGGGCCTGTAAATTCATTTTGCAGGGGACACTGCGCTCATGGGATTATCTTACTATCTATGCTCCGAGAAATGGGGTTCTCCCTTTCCTTTCCCCCATTAATATTAATTAATAATTGATTGCATTTGCCACACAATCCCAAGGAAATTCTTCGACCCCTACTCTGTTCTGATTAGCAATCTCTAATTATATCCTATACCCTAAGGTAACTCCTGGGAATTTCTGCTGTGGTCAACAGTTCCTAACTGTCTCACACTTTTGCAACCCCCTTCCTTCCTGCTATTCTGTTGACCCTAGAAGGTACCCAGGCTAGGGGCACAGTAAGAAATCTTCCTCTGTTGCCTAGAAGCTGCCTAAACTGATCCAGGGATTTTTTTTCTTTTTTCTTTTTTAAAATTTAAAAATTAAATAGAAAAGAAAAACAAAACAGAAAAAGAAAAATAAACATTCCATGTGTATAATAGAACATAAGAGAAGATTCAAAGATGTGTAAATTTTCATTTCAAGAAGGCATTTATAATAACAGAAAATAATGTACTCTGAATAGTCCATTTTTGCTTTGCATTTTTGTTGATTTTCTTTTGTAATCTGATATACAGAGAACTTTTTAAATGTATTCTTCCCCTCCTCCCCTTCCTCCTTCAAGCAGGCTATAATTGTGTGGATATATTTGTGTTTATACTTACATGCATATATAAACACACACATGCACACACACACACATGCACACACACACACATATGCATAAACTTATATGCATTATCTCCAGTTTCCTACTGTGAGAAATATTAAAATTTAGATTTTCACAAGATGTTGCAAGTTTCAAGGTAATATAAGATAACAAGTATTACTGCAGAATCAACTTTCAGAAAAAGGAACTAGCCAGACCAGAAAAGTCCTGATAAAGGGGGCTTGCTTAAACCAACCAGTTGAATGATGGGGACAAGTCTTTTCTTTATTGTGCTTGCTTAGTAAGACTCATGCATATTATCTTCATCCAGGGAGGAGCAAAAACACAAATCTAGGCACAATGGTGAGGGTTCCTATGGCATACCAGGAAAGGTTCCTCTAGGCAATTAAAGTTAAGTGGGAGGAGAAGGGGAGGAGATTAACCTAATAAAACTTCTTGATCTACATAGGTCCATTCTGAAGGAAGTGTGCCTGCTTTTCAAGAGAATGGAAGGTTGGGTTCTTCAATCTCTCTTACTCTCAAGAAAACATCACAAACTTTGAAACTGAGTGGGGGGGGGTTTCTTGTTTCTCGCACTATGGGGGCTCATCCAGAAAAAACAGGACCACCAAGAGAAGTGAGATCTAGATGGCCTGGGAAGAGCTCTCCTGTTGATTTCAATAGTTTGGTATTTGGGCTTCATTTTTCTCGAAGCTCATAGCCCCAAATACAGTAGCAATTGCTGCAAAGAGAGAGGGTGAATAGTAACAATTCGAAAGGAAAGACACAGAAAAGCTGAGGATGATGACATGATTTGATATATTGAAGACAACTGGCTCAAGAAGAACTACTTTGTTGATCCAGGTTTCCTTTATCTTTAGGGGTCTGTCCAGGCTGTCTCAGACTAAGTCAATCAAGATTAGAGATGGCAGGGAAGAACTTTCCCTTATCACTAGAGATTTCTTGAGGCTGTCTTAGTATGAGTTAGTGCATCACACTTAGAAGTAGAAAGGTCCTTAAATTCTGGGTGTCAATTCTCTGGCTTAACTAAGATTTAGTTAATAGATTTGACTTAGAAATGAGAGGGAGGAATTCAAAAGTATCTAATATAGAGAAGGGATTCCTGGAGTCTTCCCTGGAGATGCCCTGAATTAGTCTGGATAAGGACATTTGGCCAGAAAACCCTAAAATAAAGGACTTTAATTATGCACACCTTTCCTCTATCTTTCTTCACTTCCTTATCCTCTGGGATGCTGAAAGATAGAAGGGTCATGGATTATGAGGCAAGCTGTTTTCCTTTCTAAAATCTCATGTCTTACACATTTCTTCAGACATTGGGGATTATTTAGCAAAAGGGAACCTCATTTCCCTTTGTAAAACTGGATGATAAAATGATAATGATGTAAAATCTTGGGAATTAGGAAAAACTGCCTCAGAAAGGATCTCTAAATAATAACACTATCTTATAATTGGACTTATTTTGTAAGTATTTGAATTGTATTTTTCCTGTCATTTTATCTGTCAGCTTCTGTGTTGGTGAAATATCTCTATCACAGTTTGTGTTGTGAGCAAGATTCTGTTACCTTGAAAGATTTTAAATGCAGCCAGAAAGAAAAACTTCTAAAGAGGTGCAGTTAGGAAAACACTGGGAAATGTTATTAATATCCCTAAATCCTACCTTAAATGGGTTTTAAAAGCAATTGACAAGTTTGAAGATTTTGAGGGGAAGAAAGTCTTTCTTTCAGCCCCACCACCCCTACCCCTTACTGCAATGATAAGCAAATAGGACAGAGAGAAAAAAAATATATTTAGTGCAATGATAATGGTAAAATCAAGTAAAAGAAGTTTCTGGTCAGAGTGAAAAGAAAATGAGATATGCATTTTCTTTTTTTTTTTCTTTTTTTCTTTTTAAATTAATTTTATAATTATAACATTTTTTTGACAGTATATATGCATAGGCAATTTTTTTTTTTTTACAACATTATCCCTTGTACTCCCTTCTTTCCGAATTTTCCCCTCCTTCCCTCCACTCCCTCCCCTAGATGGCAGGCATTCCCATACATATTAAATATCTTATAGTATATCCTAGGTACAATATATATGTGCAGAACCAAATTTTGTTGTTGTTGTTGTTGCAAAGGAAGAATTGTATTCGGGAGGTAAAAATAGTCTGGAGAGAAAAACAAAAAATGCTAACAGTTTACACTCATTTCCCAGTGTTCCTTTTCTGGGTGTAGCTGATTCTGTCCGTCATTGATCAATTGGAATTGGATTAGCTCTTCTCTATGTTGAAGATATCCACTTCTATCAGAATACATCCTCATACAGTATCATTGTTGAAGTGTATAATGATCTCTTAGTTCTGCTCGTTTCACTCAGCATCAGTTGATGTAAGTCTCTCCAAGCCTCTCTGTATTCATCCTGTTGGTCATTTCTTACAGAATAAAAATATTCCATAATATTCATATACCATAATTTACCCAACCATTCTCCAATTGATGGACATCCATTCATTTTCCAGTTTCTAGCCACTACAAAAAGGGCTGCTACAAACATTTTGGCACATACAGGTCCCTTTCCCTTCTTTAGTATTTCTTTGGGATATAAGCCTAATAGTAGCACTGCTGGATCAAAGGGTATGCACAGTTTGATAACTTTTTGGGCATAATTCCAGATTGCTCTCCAGAATGGTTGGATTCTTTCACAACTTCACCAACAATGCCTCAGTGTCCCAGTTTTCCCACAGCCCCTCCAACATTCATCATTATTTGTTCCTTTCATCTTAGTCAATCTGACAGGTGTGTAGTGGTATCTCAGAGTTGTCTTAATTTGCATTTCTCTGATCAATAGAGATATGCATTTTCAAAGGTACTTTAATCAAAGTCCACTAAAGGGATATGTATACAGAAAGGTAAGTGAGAAAAGTTTAAGAATGTAAGAGAGTTAGAGAACTTTTTGGAAAAGTGGAAAAGCAGTATGATACCTTACTTTAAAAATTCCAGCCAGCAGGGAACTTGTAACTTTATTATCAGAAGTTAGGCTTAAGGAAACATGTCAGGTCGAATCTCTAGGTAAAAGGCCATTTGAAGCAAAACCTGTCACTTAACTCTTTCCTGGCTTACAAAAGATAAAAGGTTTGTGTAAGCTGGGAAAACAACCAAGAGACAATTAAGTTTGATTGAAATATCTAGTTAGGATTTAGAGAATTTCACAAAACTAAAGTACTGCTTAATTTTAAAATAACTTTTATATTGGTGGATGTATTAAAATTGGAAACAACTGTAAATTACATGAGAGTCCTATCCATTTTTGTGATAGATTCTGTTCTACCTGACTTTTAAGAATTGCCTTGTTTTATACCTGAACCAAAAGGGAAACTTGTTTAAGGTAACAGGTGAGGAAACTCCCAGAGCTAGAATAGCTTGGGGCAAGAAAATCCTACCCCTTGAGTCCACTACTAAACTTTGAGACTCAGTGAATACTAAGTGGTAAGTAATCAGTTCTTTCTGAGATTGTAGAACCAAAACTCAATTTGCAGTAATTTGAATATTATTAGATTGTAAACTGAAAACTAAAAAAAAGGTGGAAAATGTATTTAAAATCTGTTATTATTATCAGTCTTGCTAACCCCATAAATGTAATTTAGTAAATTAGGTATTTCCACATTTGCTCGTGAATTAAGAGAAAATTATAGCTACACTGTTTGGTTATTACTTATGAAAATTCTATAATTGTCAATTAAGTTATTTAAAGTTATTGTCATTATGTTTAAACTAAAAATTGGCAATCACTATGTGTGGAAAAAAAGAGGTGTGAGCTGAAAAAGACTTATCAATTCACTTTTCAAGTATGAGAGTATGCAACCTTTTGCTAGATAGAAACTTTGAGGTCAAAAACTTCAGAGCTCAAGGGTAGGAGAAAAAGGATGAGCCTGTAAAGGAGACAGAGAAGGAGCACTCATACAGAGGAAGAGAGCAGAGTCACAGAAAACAAAATGTCCTACAAATGGCTGTTCACTACTACAATATTAGCTGGAACGGACCAGACCACAGAGGACATCTATTCTGACTTGTATTTGAGTAGTAAGTCTCTGCACAACATCCCTGCAAAGGAGTTGGTCAGTCTTTGTTTGCCGATATTCAATGACATTGTCCCACCACCCTGGCCCCACTATATCCAATGCAGTCCATTATACCATGGTACAGCCCCAATAGTTTGGAGGCTTCTTATCCTATTATTCAAGAGAAACCAATCTCTCTACAACCATGAGCAGAAGAGGATTCACTCAAGGAGATTAAGGAAGGGATACAGAGAAATTCATGTGTATGGGGGGGGAGGGGGAAAGTCCTCAGAAGGAAGGGATAGTCAAGAGGGGCCAAAGCTATAAACATAAAAGAGGTCTGAGGAAAGACAACTGGAGGTGTTGATTGGGAAATGCACTGGAGAGCAGTTTAGTAAAGTGGTAAGGAGAACCATGTTCAAGAGGGGAGAGAGTGAGTGTACCCCACTGTAGCCTTGACCTTGTGCAAATGTTTTCACCATCAAGCTAGAAGTGTATACGATATCGGAACTGGACATCATGTATTGGCTGTATGGCACTACTTCCAAACTGCTTCCTATTTACTGAAGGGATCTTCACATCCTGATCAACTAATTCTATGTCATATTGTGTGACCATCAAGAACACAAACATTTTCATTTCATTAAGGGCAAAGAACCTCCCAGGACAGACAGTGATGCCAGCACCCCACTGCAACATGTGTGGCTTGATCTTTCTCCCTTGCTTGTAGAAAACTACTTTTCTGCTGCCATCAGGATTCAGGAAACGGTCATATTTGAATGTAGTGGGGTCTGGGTAGATTTCTGCGTCTCTATGGAGGAAAAGGAAGGGGAAGATGGACACTTCATCTCCCTGGCGGAGGGCATATTCCCTGCCATCATCCATTTTCAGGATCAGGTCCTGCTTCACAGTTCTGGTGAGGAAAGGAGTAACCACCAGGCGTAATGTCTCCTCCATGACACTGTCCAGCACTGGGGTCTGCTGTAGCATTCTATACTCAACACTGATGGGCATCCCACCTGGTCTCCTCTCCTGCCCCATTTTCCTGAGGACTCCTTCTGCCTCCTCCCTCACAGCCTTCAGAGCCTCAGAATTCTTTAGGAGGAAGAGGAGGGCCCAGAAGGATACAATACCTGTGTTGCCCTGGGAAACCCAGAGCAGTAATAGGTTAAACATGCTCTGTGTTTTCTCAGGCACTCCCTCTTCAACTTGCTGCTCCTGAGCAGAACGGATCCATGCACTTACATTATCCCTCTCCAAGATGTGCCAGGGAGAGAGAATATCCCAGAAGAAATGTCTGAGTCTCCTCATTTCCTCTTTCTCCTTGGGTAGGAGCACAGAGTAAAACACCCGGGGAAAGAGAGTGCCAATTTTCTTGAATTCCTCAAAGACTTTCTGGGATTGGAGGAGGTCCTGAGCATGGTCTGCTTTGCCGTTAGTAGGTAAGTTTCCAAAAAAGGTCAAGTAACCAGCTCTAAAGACAGTGTTGTAGCAGTATTGAAATAGCCCTTCCTGCTTCCACTCCTGAGGTCCTGGTCTCTTATCTGCATCAGGTTCTAGCATCAGGATCTGTAGGCTATCCATCATGGCCTGGGTCAAATCAACTAAACCAGTACCCATCAAGTGCTTTGGGGTAGAATTGTACATAATTCCATGAGATACCTGTACTGGCAAATCAAAGACTTTGAGGATCAAATCAGTTAGTAACTTGGAAGAGCCCAGCTTGCTTCTGTTCTCCTTCAGGATGACATCAAAAGAGAAGGGATCTGTGACAAAGGTAACGTATCTGCCTGCCATCTGAACAGTGAAGATCTCTCCATGACGTTCTTGCATCCTCTTCAGGAAACTGGAGGCATCCTTAGATATGTCCATGGCATGGCCCAGCCAGGGGATGAGGCCTTTGTCCAGAGGAGGCTCATTGATTCTCCCCTGGCGGAGGGCTCCCAACCTGTACAGCACCACCAGGACAGTGGTCACCAGGACTATGAGCACAGAAGTCCAGAATGCCATCACCACAGCACAAGAGATTTTGTTCTCAGGCCACTTAAGGAAAAGTGAAAGCTTTCTGCTGATGAGATACTTTTATAAACTTAGGAAAGGTCTTTTCTGCTTTACCTTGTCCTGAGGCTAGGTGGGAACAAGAAGTTAATTATATGGAATTAGGTCAGAAAGCAGCTGCTATGCTGAGCTTACAGCTTTCAAAAGCCTGAGGACAAAGAGAAAGCAGCCAGACAGGATCAGGAGATATTTGAGGAGTGAAGTCAAAATTGTGATTAAGCTGTAATTTTCTTTTTGGGGCTTTGCCAAAAAACCTTGAGAATCAGCAAGTAGAAGTAGCTGGAATCCTATGTGGACAGTGTCACAATGGTATTTAAATTACATTTATAAATTAACCAAGTCAAAAAACTGCAATCTAAATCAATACCCTGTATAAATCACACAGAGAAGGTCAGTGAGGGCAGTTCAAGCAGAAGTTATAGACGCTTATTCAGATTTGTGTCGATATCATTTCTAAAAGTATTTGCGTTCAATTTCCAACCCAAAGTTATTTTATTGACATTTAGACATTTAGTGTGTGAGTCAAGCTCCCTGAAGGAGTCAGTAGACTAGGAAACCAAGGATTTTTATAGAGTAAATGATATTGATTACATCATAAGATATGGAATTTCTGAGATTATAGGAGTTTGCTAATATCAGGAGGTTCTAAAACCTTAGATGGAAGTATGCACATGATTACTCAGAATACATACAGAACAGCCCACTTGTAGGTGTATTAATTTATTTTAATGACAGTATAACTAGCATAAGTTTACCCAAGGGTAACTGCTCAGGAGCCATGTTGGCAGAAAGATTTATTGAGGTTTGCAGGGCAATATCCTGTTTTGCATCTTTTTGTGCAGTTTTCTTATTGACTGATTTCTGTGTTATGTTTTGTGGTAAACTAGTGATGTGGCAACAGAATATGCTGGCCCCTGCTCATTGTCCAGTGATTAATTCTGTAGGGCTTGGGGTTGGGGGAGAGTCTGAGTTGGGGGGCAACAATCAGAATCCCATCACACTTAGGACAGTTAGCTGCATGGAACAACTGGTGAGTCACAAGTTATGTCTTGCAAGGTGTAGCACGCTCTTCAAAACACCATAGGGTTAGAAATAATTCTTGAAACATGGTGGAGAGATCAGAAAATTCCAAGCTCTCCAGATTTCTCCCATAAATAAAGTTGTGCCTCAGTGCAAACGTGTATCAGAGAAAAAATAAATAAGAGTTGGGACAGAATAATGGTCCTTCTAGGACAAGCAGAGAAAATAGTTGGAGAAGAATAGTACTTCTTAGGACAAGCAGAGAAGATCAGAAGAAAGACTCCAGGACTAAGAATTAACCTCCAGGATAACTCTGCTGAAACAGGAATCCAGGAACTCTGGGACTAGATGGATTTGGAGATAGCCTGAGCCTCAATTACAGGAACATTCACCAATGGACAGTGCATGGGGAGGTCTGTGATTTGAGTCAGGAAAGATTGAGGGATTCCCTCAATCAAAATCCTCCTCAATCAAAAAAAGTCTCCCCTATCCCAGAGAGATTACTCTACATGATTATATGGTTATCTTCTCAAAAAGAATTCAGAGAACTCAAAGTTTTTTTTTTTTTTTTTAAATCAAATGAGATTGAAGAAAAAGTAATTTTTTAAAGAAAAAGAACAATCCAAGAAAAACACGCAGATCATGCAAAGAAAGGCAACCAAATGGCAAAGGAGATCCAGACCAATAATTTCATCCAGTAGAATGACAATTAAGAGACAACATACCAAAACCTATAGGATTCTGCCAAAGCAGTTCATACTAGAAATTTTATATCTCTAAATAGTTACATGAATAAAATAAAGAAAGAGGAGATCAATGAATTGGACTTGCAACTTAAAAAGCTAGATAGAAATATAAATTAAAAACCCTGAAGTAAATACAAAATTATAAATTCTGAAACTCAAAGGAGAAATTAATAAAATCGAAACTAAGAAAACTATTGAACTAATTAATAAAACTAAGAGTTGGTTTTATGGAAAAAAAAAAAGAAACAGCAAAATAGATGATAAATCTGTGGGGTTAGTTTGATTAGAAAAAGAAAAGAAAATTACCAGCATCAAAAACGAAAAGAGTGATCTTCCTCCCAAGGAAGAAGACATTAAAGCAATAATGAGGGGCCATTTTGACCAATTGTATGCCAACATATCTGACAATCTAATTGGAATGGATGAATATTTTAAAAAGTATAAATTGCTTAGATTAAAAGAGGAAATTATGATCACATTTTAGAAAGAGAAATTGTCCAGGGCATCAAAAAGCTTCCCCCACCAAAAAAAAAAAAAAATCTCCAGAACCAAATGGATTTACAAGTGAAGGGGCAGCTAAGTGATGCAGTGGATAAAGTTTCAGCCCTGAAGTCAGGAGGATCTGAATTCAAATGTGACCTCAGACACTTAGCACTTCCTAGTTGTGTGACCCTGGGCAAGTCATTTAACCCCATTTGCTCAGGCAAAATAAATAGAGATAGATAAATAGAGAATAAATAAAAAAATGTAAAAGGATTTACAATTGAATTCTACCAAACATTTAAAGAATAATTAATTCCAATACTATATAAACCATTTCAGAAAATAGGCAACAAAGGAGTCCTGACAAATTCCTGTCAGGACTCACAAATTCCTTCCATGATATGTAAACAAGAAAGAGCCAAAACAGAAAAGGAAAATTACACACCAATCTCCTTAATGAAAATTGATACAAGATTTTTAAATAAAATATTAGCAAAGAGATTACAACAACTTATCAATAGTTTAAAGTGGAATTTATACCAGGAATTCAGGACTGCTTTTATATAAGGAAACCTATAGCTAAAAATGACAATATCAACAACAAAACTAACAAACCAAATGATAATCTCAATAGATGCAGAAAAAGCTTTTGGGGGAAAAAGCACATATTACCATTAAAAGCACTAGAGGGCATAAGAATAAATTGAGGTTTCCTTAAAATGATAAGCATTATCTACTTTAAAACCATCAGCAAGCATTAGTTGTAATGGAGAGAAGCAAAGCACATTTTTGATAAGGTCAGTGGTGAAAGAAAAATATCCATTATGACAACTTATTCAGTGTCATACCAGGAATGTTGATTTTAGTAATAAAAGAATAAAAATATTAAAGAAATTAGAGTAGGTAATGAGGAAACAAAATTATCACTCTTTTCAGATGATAAAGCGTCATGCTTAGAGAATCCTAGAAAACTACTAGAAACAATCAATAAGTTTAGGAAAGTTGCAGGATACAAAATAAGTCCACATAAATCTTTGGCATTTCTATATATTATCTACAAAGTCCAGTAGCAAAAGATACAAAAAAAATTTCATTTAAAATAACTGTAGATAATATAAAATATTTGGGAGTCTACCTGCCAAGACAAAATCAGGAACTATATGAATACAACATAAATTACAAAATCCTTTCCACACAAATGAAATTAGATCTAAACAATTGGGAGAATATCACATGCTCATAGGTAGGCCCAGTTAATATAATAAAAATGTTAATGCTACCTAAATTAATCAATTTATCCAGCACCATACCAATCAAACTGCCAAGAAATTATAGAGCTAGAAAACAAAATAATAACAAAATTAATCTGGAAGAACAAAAGGTCAATAACTTCAAGGGAATTAATAAAAATGTGCAAATGAAGGTGGCCTATATATACTAGACATAAAACTATATTATGAAGCAGCAGTCATTAAAAGCATTTAGTTATCTGCTTGTTGTCAGCAGACCTAGCTGGTTTAACTTGATACCACTCCCCCCAAAATTCATCTGTACTTGCCGGATTTTGTGCAACTAGGCTTACAAGAGTACAAGGGGCAAAGTTTCTATTAAACAATTAATATTCATTAATTGTCAGAGAAGACTGTGATTAGCCACAAATGAATGCCAATCCCTGAGCCTCTCTAGGCAATATCCCTTAGCTAGCCACACCTATTTAGCTGTAGGATTTAAAGTTATCTTGATTTGGCTCTGAACTTCCCTTGAGCTCCCTTAAAATGTCATCCAGCAGCCTAGCAAAGACTGAGAACAATTAGGAAAAGGTGTGTTGGGCGTGTATCATAAATCAGGGGCAAGTGGTAAAGTCATTTCTATTCTTTTCTCTAGTTTCTACTAGTACACAGAACATTGCCCTTCATGGACTGATTGGTTTGTCTACTTTATGTTTTTTTGTTTCCTTAGTAATTTTGCAGTTTAGGGCTCAAATATGGAGAGTATAGGTACAATAAATTTGTCTTGACCATATACATCCATGTTTCTATCTTTTCTTGCTTTCATGGTCTCATCGAGAGCCAATACAGCTGGTTTGTCATTTGCATTTCAGACTGGCACCTGTGAACACGGATATCAAAGGCTTCCCAGACCTCACACACAGGCTGCCAGTTCTCCAGAGACCACCCCTGGCCCAGGACAATTTGACAGATACACAGTGCAGCAAGCAGAGTAAGATTAATCTGCATTTTTTCTTTCTCATTTATCTGAAGTTTAGAGAAACCTAAGAAAAGATTTTAAAAGCCCTACTACAGGAGAAGGGCCTCCTTATCACTTCAAAGAAAATTACAGAATATTACCAAGAAATGGGAGCAGATGCTTTTCCTCTTTATTGTTTTCAGCTGTATAATTTAAATTGTGAATGGCTGATTCTACTAGCTTCTGAGAAATCAGACATTTCTCTGCTCAAACCTAAACAGATCCTCATGGATTGCCCTCTTTAGTAATGCTCAGACTCAGACAGATTTTGATGAATTGTCCATCAAGGAGGTACCTCTCAAGTCTGCTCCAGGATGAGGGCAGCAGCAGCTTCCTGCTTCTACCTCGGGATGAGAGCAGTGATGACAGGCAAAACGGCAGCTTTTTACTTCCCTGATAAAGATTTTTTAAAATTAATTTTATAATTATAAAATTTTTTGACAGTACATATGCATGAGTAATTTTTTATAACATTATCCCTTGCATTCTTTTTTCTGAATTTTCCCCTCCCTCCTTCTACTCCCTTCCCTAAATGACAGGCAATCCCATACATTTTACATGTGTTACAGTATAACCTAGATACAATATAAATGTGTAAATCCAATTTTCTTGTAGCACATTAAGAATTGCATTCCGAAGGTATAAGTAACCTGGGTAGATAGACAGTAGTCCTAACAGTTTACATTCACTTCCCAGTGTTCCTTCTCTGGGTGTAGTTGTTTCTGTCCATCATTGATCAACTGGAAGTGAATTGGATCTTCTTTATGTTGAAGATATCTGATAAAGATCTTAAAGGAAAATCCAGGGGATGATTTTCTTCTAGCTCTTTGGAACTTTTCTAGTCATAGAAGTTTCAGACCTAAATAACTCAGGGCAACCTGGGCGAGTGCCTATGAGAGTCCTTAAAGAATTAAGAGCTGCATCAAAGGATTCTGGCCCACATCTGCATGTGTTAGGAGTCTTTTAGAACAGGTTCAGTACTATGTTCTACCTCAACATGATTAGCACACTCTTGCTTGTATTTGCCTGGACCAGGCCAGTTGGTAACTAGGTCCACAGCATTTGGGGAACAATGTAGGCTTCAGGCCTTAGAAAATCAGACTTACAATGTAAATATTAATTATGAGCAACCAGCCAGAATGGGCCAGTACATTCTGTTAGCAAGGCAGTTATTTACTATGCAAGTATACCAATAGATTACTGCTTTTGCTCTAAGGGCTTGGCAAAAAAAATCCCCTCTGCAAAAGATAGTAATGTTTCTTTTAGACGGATCAAACAAGGACCCACTCAGTCTTTCAGTGATTTCTTTGCCCAACTCATGACAGCAGTGATTAGAACTATAGGAAAGGAACAGATATCATTATTAAACAATTGGCTAGAGAGAATTGTAATGTCCGGGCTGGCTTTCTGGAGGTCCTCTGCACAGGGCTTAGTCTCAGCAGAATAATCACCACAAGGATGGTCAGGAATAGAGTCTAAAGTCTTTATTGTCTCCTTCACAGTCTGTGTCTGTCACAGTCTGACCCAGTCTCCTCCAGCAGTCTGTGATAGTCCGACTCTTTCATCAGTTCTCTCAGCCCTTATATGCTCTGTTACAATTACATCATTACATCATACTGAGTATATGAGAACCATTACATCACCATACTAAGTACTAAATATATAAGTGAACTAGAGAACCATCCTCTCATCAATAACACTGAGTTAACATCTTGTTGTAAGTATCCTTATTTCAAGTATACTTCTCCAGAGTTTGAGCCCTCTATAGAGAACTGTAATAAAGACTTCAAAAAGGCTCTTTTGGGAGGATTCCCAGACAAGGCTTTTGAAGAGATGATTAAGTGTTGTTCCTCTTGAGGCACCCAGACATGTTGATTTATTGTCAGAAGCCATGGCAGCTCTGTCCAGTTGTAAAGCTTAAATGTGGCAAGCCACGACACTTGCATGCTGCTTGCCCAGTAGATGGAGGTAAAGAACAGTAAAAAACCAGCCCTCAGTTTCCCTCCTGGTCCATGGGGTAATTATTGTACAGTGAACTATCATTAACCTTTGTTAAGCTACTGTTGGATGGCTCTGGGAACAAATATCACTTACAGAATCCCCTACTGGGCGGATTCTGGCCAAACCCACCAAGGATGCATTACCTATATGCTGGAGCTGACCATCCAGTAACTGTTCTCTTACCCTTTCCAAGCTCTGGCAGGGCTGGCTCCCCTTCCAGACTTGATCAAGAAAGTGAAGTTAGCTTCACTGGCATGTAGCCTTCTTTATTCCTTGGGTTATTCGAGTCACACTAGGATAATGTAGAAATTGGAATCTCACCCATAGACAGGACATTCAGATCAATTTATTACTCTTAATGACTATCAAAAGCTCTTGGGCCACATTCAGCAACTACATTCCAGATTGCTCTTACCAGATCCTCAGTTAAAGCCCTTGTATGACTTGCTCCCGGGAGACCCAGCTTTAATTTCTCCCTGTTCTCTCACCCTAGCACCCACAGCTGCTTTGGAGCAAGTTGTAGATGCTCTTCTGTAGAGGGTCACAGTCAGTGGGGGAACTCTGGGTGAGGTATAAGACCCTTCAGCCCAGAGAGAACCTGCTGAGAACGTTTGGTTCAGCTCCCCAGCTCTCCTAAGGGCTCTTGCCTTTCCTGAGAAGTCAGGGAGCAGTGACAACCTGTGTTGTGATTGAAGCAGAGTGTTAACAGGTG